>NC_079207.1:68794255-68994057 GCF_026745355.1 Beta vulgaris subsp. vulgaris
TGTACGTAATTTTAGTTAAACTAGTGGCAATATGATCGATAAATATTCGAAATATAGTAGCAACATTGAATGTAATTATGTATGACTGAAATATACCGTATTTCATCTGAGCCATCGTTGTCTCCGGTAGTAGCTGATGCTATATCCCAATATCTGTACAAATTAAACATTAGATAGATGAGCTAAATATGTGACTCAAATTATTATATTTCTAAAATTCAAAATACTATAATATAGATACAAAATTTTAGTTAAACTTTACTTTAGAGAGTATTAATTAATTTGAAAAAAACACTCGTATTATAAAATACATAAACAAGAAAATATACCCTCTATCAGATACTCGATTCGTAACCTCAAGTATATTTTCTATGCCACCATATCGTATTGCGGAGACGTAGCCCTCTGGAACTTTTAAGGTGACTTGAACAATGCCATTGTCCAACACAACCTACATGATTATGTTGTAGGTATTATTGAATTGGAGTTCAAATTTGATATATTATAGTTATTGAAGGGTGAAACTCATGTATGTGTTGAAATCGAATATATATCGTCTAAATCATTGTTCTTGTTCTCTCTATATATTACTTAGCTTGTATATGGTTCTTACTTGATTACTAGTTGCATTAACCCGAACACCACCATTTGGATTTGCAGTTGGTTGTGCATTTGATGATTTGCCTTTCGCTGGTGCATCACTGCAAATTATATAGACAAGAGGATCAAATTTGGATGATTATTCCATGGCTACAATTATATTGTAGCCACTATAATTAATGGAATTCTAACCCTTTAATTTTGTAGAAAATCTGAGAAAATACTAATTTCAATAAATAACAAACGAAACAAATTGTTGTTAAATGTCCATTATTTAGTCATTTTATTTAATTTCTTTTGGAGTATTGTTCAAATCTTTTTTTATACATTTTGCTAATACCATTAACGAAGGTTTTTTTTTTTTTTTTTTTTTTGAAAGGTACCATTAACGAAGGTTTGTGGAATATAAAGCCAATTAATATATACAAAATTATTAATGTATATATTTTAATTATAGGTTAATTACAAAGTCAACTTAATGAATGATATAAATTTAAGATTAAAAATAAATGGTTCAAATTACTTACATTATGGTGGCTACAACTTTATTGTAGTCATTGTAATATTGCCATCGTTTTTGGGTTTCACTTTGTATAGGTGATCAAAATATGAATTAACAAGGCACAAAATGTAAGTAACTTACGTTTTCCTTCTACAATCTCCTGCAATTAATAATTGGACAAAAAATAATATCCCAAGTAGCCCCTTCCATTTGCTGACTTTGTCAATCTTCATTTTTGAAATTTTATGCCTGAAAATTCTCAAAGAACAAGAACTTATATATTGAATTATTGTCAATCTACATGCTCATATAATAAGATAGATGGTCAAAATATTGGGTGATAACGAAGTGTGGTATTCTCCATATTTACGTCCCAATCAAACCTAATAAAAAAATAAAGAACCATGGAAATTTTGCAAGCATTTTCCTTATTCAGAAATAACTTCTATAAGGTTTCAAATCAATAATTGCTTCAAAGTTTCCTTGTTCATTTCCTCTATACTTTATTACTTGAATGATGATTTCATTGTAAATGCATGGTATATACAACATTGATGCATTCTATTCAGACCATCAGACATAAATCATACATAGATTAAGCCATGCAAGTATATAAAGATGGCTAATTAGTAGGGAAATTATATACTAATCATCGTGATTAGTAGGATAAGCCAGGTATCACCGAAGCGAGGGAATTGATTAGAAATCAAAGAAGAATCTTGTACAACAAGTGCGGTCATACTATTATAATACTTTCTCTATTTCTTTTGATTGAATTGCAACATTTGCTTTTTTTGGTGAGTGATTAATTAAAATAATCAAATATTGCATCTATAAAATTCGAAGTGGTATGATTTGAGAGTTTTCAAGCTCGGAGAAGTAAGTAATTAAGAAAGAGAGCAATTTGCCAATGCATCTTAAGAAAGCGGAAACACATTATTATAATCTTGAATAACTTGGCCCTCAAGTCACAATAAGCTATGAGCAATTTTAGGTCAGACCTAAGCATTGGACTTGATCTTGAAATTTGAAATTTTAACCAATATTATCAAAATGGCTATTGGCCAACCTATTTTACTGACGTCTAGATTTTAGCCGTAGCTTTTTAACTATTTTGGTTTATCAATCAATATGTAGAGTTTTTATTAAAGAAGACTATTTGTCAACTTTTTTGACCAAAAATAATAACAATCATTTAACACATTGTGATCATCTAGTGACTAATTTTACCAAACATATACAGAACAAATAATGCAAACAACTAATTAACTAAATGAAGCAATTCAATAGCTTTTATTATCAACTTTTAAACAAATCAATGACCTAGCTAGATATGCATCATCGTTAGCAAATCGATTGCTAAACAAGCCAATGAACTAGCTAGATATGCATCATCGTTAAAATCAGTGTTAACTAATAATGTGAATTTTTTCTTAATTGATTGAAATTTATAGAGTTGCACAAAATGAGTCGTGCAATTCTATAGGAGACTAACAATTTTTCATTGGCTTCATTTATCAAGAAGTTATAATATCTATCAGACAATAATATACATTTTAATAAAGCAAGCAGGATGAAGAGATGTGGGAAAGATGGTATTATTTCATGAGAGAGCATAATCTATACATTTCATAACTTGTTTGGTTAATAGAATCTTATTCATGCATATGTAAAGCACCAAATAGTATGAGCTAGATATATATTTCTAAAGATATGATTTGTACTCTTACCTGAAATCTCGATGTAATAGATATTTAGTGTACTTAGAAGAAAAGATAATTGTCTCTATATATATAGATGTAATGAAAAATATAAGATAAAAGAATCATGTTCAAAGTTTTAAATAGGGAGATTGGGGGTAGAAAATCTTCCATAATTCTATTGGCACATATTGAAAATCTAATAAAAACATTTCCCTTCTTTTGATGGATATACTCATTTCCTTAGGCGAAGATTTAGGACAAAAGATTTCGAGGAAGATCTCTTTCACTTATTTCGATTGGTGGCGAATTCAATTACTCTAAGAAATAATTAATTAAACTTCCTATATACGAACCAATCAATTATTAATATTTCTTTTTCAATTATTAGGAGAAATATGGCCCATATTATAATAATAATAATAATAATAATAATAATAATAATAATAGTAATAATAATAAATAATAATAAATAATTTTAGTAATAATAATATTTGATAATAATTATAGCAATAATAATACATTTATGTACTAGGCAATATTATTTTGTATTACCAAAAGTGCTCTAATGATATTAGATTCCTTGCGATAGACTACATAATCTATTATGATAAATTTAAGAGTAATTCTTTAATCTATTTATCTAGAGTGTTGATCCTGACATATCTAAAGTGTTTAATTAGAAATAATTTCTTTTATTATTATATTTTATTTAGGATATGTTTTTCTAATTCTATCTAAGTTAGTTTTTAACCCTTTCAAAGTCCACAATTGGAGTTCAATGTTTAAAGGCCGAGCCCTTCTCTTAAGGACCATCCTAGACCAAGCATTTACGGTATCAAAGAAAGTGTGACAAACCATACTAGCCGGTAGCCACAATAATCCTGCAAAGAGGCATCTTATTGTAAGCATAATTCATACCTTTACTAGTTAAGAAACTAATTACAACAAATATATACACATCTAATAAGTCTTGCAATATACCAATGCCATTGCCATCAACATACATAACCCTATACACGTAATTTAAGATAAATACTTTGATGCTCTAATTAATACAAAAGTAGAAAGGAAATTAAATTCTTCTATTATAATATGTCGAACATGGTCAATGAGTATTTTGATCATGTTCACTCTCTCTAGTCTCTTCTGACCTTCTAATTAAAGGAGAATCATGTCTTGGTTGTTTGAGATATATGGTATTATTCCCATCATATTCACTAGGAACATCAATAGTAAACAAACTGTATAGTCCATGCATACCATGTCTCGCAATTGCATTGTTTGAACCTATCATCTTGGTACGAAAGTGGGGAATTATCAGCTCTTTATGGTTGAATCGCACCTAGAAAACACGTTAGCAAAACGTCAAATTACATTACAAAAGCTTAAACGAGACAGTCTCATCACAACAAATATGTCCGATCGTACTTATCGGTCATGGTGTGACTTGCTAAATCGTTAAAGAGGGACTTCTTATACTTATAGTTAGGATGAGTTTTTATATGACTTGTTAGATATTATAGAAACGAGTTTTTTAGTTGAGGTTGGATTCAGGTTGTATTTGAGTATCGGGACATCTTATTCAGAATTATAACCAATTTTTTTTATCTTTACAACAAAAACCAATCAGAATTCAATCATATAAGATATTGGGTTGAGTCCAGACCTTTTGGTTCGACTCAAAAATTGAGTGACGTGCTTTCAGGTTCTTGTTAATTAGGGTGTTGTCACCACTCACCAATCTAATAAGGTTCTATAAGTTTTTAAAGATCTCTAACTTATTACAGTTTTGACAACACCTTTTGTATTTCATCCACAAATTGACTGAGACTGATTTCACCCAATTCCAAACCATTTTTAAATTTAGATTTACTAAAAGTGTATCAAATCTCATACTTACATCAACAAAAACTCATGCATGATAAGAATATTAATTAACTCATGCTAACATTATCATAAGCAAAAAGGAGGCATGCTGATTGTTCTCTTACTTGCAAATCGGACCTAGCAAAAGCCAAGGCAGTCCGTAGAGTATAATTTGAAGATGGGATCAAATCATTGACAGTAAATATAATCTGCCAGGTAGTTGGTAGATACGTATTATTTTCTCCCTTTCTGCAATTTGAAGAAAATTGTGTAAGTTCTATTGACTATCAATCTAGAAATAATAGCGAGTAATAATAGAACAACAAATAACAAAGCAAAAAAGAACACACAAGAACTTGTACGTGGAAACCCAAGAACTGGGAGAAAAACCACGAATATGCACTAGGAATCGATGAATATTCAAGAAAGATTACAAAAGCGCTCAAGAACTCTCTCTATAGCTTTTTCTCTCTCTAATCTGTGAATAATGATGAATAATACAATAAAAGGCGTAATAGTGCACCTATTTATACCCCCGGCCTCGAGAAAACGCATTTTCGGAACTAAACCCGCATAGAAACACACCCACCCGATCAGGTCGGGCGAGACCCGCCCGATCGGGTGCTTAATGCCAAATCCAGTTCTGTGTGCAGGCCCGATCGGGCGCTTAACGCCAAATCCAGTTTTTTGAAAAACACAACCCTTGCACTGCAACCCTTCCGTTTTTTTCCCTAGTGTCAATAGACAATATACTGTTGATATTCCCCCTTCTCACAAGAAAACTAAATTATTTGTAATACATTGTGATAACAGGTTCGCTTTAATGATTTAAATCCTTTGTCTAGACCACAATTTACAACAAGCATGATACAATTTGATAAGGCGATTGCTAGGCATGGAATTCATGGATTGTACGGATGTTAAGCTTTGATGCATCAAACTCAATGCTTCCGAATGTAATGAACACACTTTATCTTATGCAAGTAATAGCTGAAAATCCTTTAATTTATGTGGTGTTATATGTATGATTATCTACGTTAGAAGGTCCTTGTTCTTAGTCTTGTTATGAGAAATTAGAGTTTACGCATCAGTGCACTACTACATAAATAAGCTAATGTAACCCCTGAAAACCGTAGCAATAATAAAGCCCTGAACCGTTGCAATAGAGCTAGTGCAACGGTTGAACACCCGTTGATGTTGCTGCCATTGCATTAGGTCTATTGCAATGGTTTTTAGGCCTATTGCAATGGTTTTTAGGCCTATTGCAATGGATATCACATAACCTTTGCAATAGGTATATGGTTGAATACCCGTTGATGTTGCTGCCATTGCATTAGGTCTATTGCAACGATTTTTAGGCCTATTGCAATGGCTATCACATAACCGTTGCAATAGGTATAAATAGTCTTTGCATTAGCTATAGAGCCTATTGCAGCACATCTATACGTATTGGGACTCCATCCGACAACTATTGCAACACCCCTATTACTCATAGTGTATCCCATGGGCAAATTTTTCTAGGTTTATATATATATATATATATATATATATATATATATATAGATTCCGTATTAATAAATAATATAAAAAGTTGATATTATGAAAGTACACGTTCAGACGAATCTAACAAGATCATACACGAGTAGGTTTTTTTTGTATATAATAATGAAAATATTTGGTCAAAAATTTTAAAATTTGACCCACCAAAAATGAAGTAGACACTATATTATGGGACGGAAGGAGTGTTAATAGACTTTTGTAATAATGTATTTCGTAAATTTCTTCACGGGAGAATAATGAATATTGTAGGCATAATTCCTCTTCTGTGTATAAAATTTCAAAATAAATATATGAATATATAATTTTACTTATATCAATGTATTACTACTAGACTACTATAGAATTGGAGTTGCATATAGAGGCGTTGCAATAGGTGCAAAAGTGAGAGTTGATTTTAGTAATAGAGGCGTTAGAATAGTTATATGATGGTGTTGCAATGTATACGGAGGCGTGCAATAGATGCCAAAATTTATGATTTTAGTTGACTTGTGAGTGATTGTTACAATTATATTTTTGGTATTTTTGTTTGAAGCTCCCTTTGATTTGTAAGTGAATTTGTGATTTAGAATGGGAAGGGGGTAACATAATCTCTTCATTCGGGGACAACATAGCTCCCCCCTTCCCTTATATAATAGAGATATGTTGTACTTTAATTCTTGAATGATATTTTAAATAAACCTTTTTACCTTGATAATTAATCGTTATTATATAATAGAAAAAGTTAGGTCCAAATATATGTAAAAGTTTCATTATATGTAGAAAACACTATTAAAAAGTAAATAATTTTTTTCCTTGTCTAATTTCTAAATTATGATTTCACTATAAATACACCTCTATTTTTTATCAGGGCCCACCATTAATTATGAATGGTTCTTGAATTAGTGATTTGTAAGTAAATTTTTGTAAATGTTTTTGTATGTATTGACGTTCTAGGTTATTACTTTTAGTTTGTATGTTAATTTTAAGTTTTAATAAAGTTTTTTGATTATTGAGTGATTTGCGTGATTTTATAACGTGATTTTGTTAATTGTATGAGTGATTTGTAAAGTTTATTCTTTTAAGTGATTTGTGAGTGAGTGTTGTAAATTAATTTTTGGCAGTTTTCTTTGAGTGCCGATTTTGACATTCCTTTTGTAATTTAGAAAGGGAAGGAGGCGAAATAGGCATTTCAAAAGAGGACACCATTGCTCCCCTCTTCTCTTATATAATAGAGATTTTCTATTACAAATATGAATCAAAAAACTTTAGCAGACATATTGAAACAATGTTCAACATAGTTGAATTTTCTAATGGCATCATAAGTTACAATCATTCAGTGAAACCAGTTTTATATGCACGCGATGCGTGCGAAAATATGTAGAAAATTAAATCAATTGTTAATTATATCTAATAAATTAGGAATTTTTGAATTGTTGACTGTTTTCTTTTTGTAATGCCTTTTTTTTAATCTTTTTGTACTTTTTAAATTAATTAAGTAGTTTCCTTTTCTATTTTTACTTTTTCTATTTTTTAATAAAAGTAATTAGATATCTTTTTTTTTTTGGTGTCCTATCCTTCTCGACATATAGAATAGAGATATAGAATCCAAAGAAAAAAAATAGAAGTTACTATTATGCTAGAAAAAATCAAGCCAAATATATTTGAAGTAGTTACACATAGTTTTGTATTGCGATAAAATACAATCCAAAGTAATTTCACTACTACAAAAAAGGGCAAAGATAACACCCCTAAATTAACTCTTATTTTATCAACTGTTATGTAAAGTCTAAATTTAACGTTTTAACAAAAGAACTGTTATCTTAGCTTGTATAGAAAATATTCCACTTAACACTTATCTTAATGTGTGTTATCTTTGCTATGAAATTAGTTTATTGTATTTTATTTTATTCTTTTATGGGAATATGGTGAATTTCTATTAATAATAAAAATTCACTTAAAATAATTACGTTTCAAACCGTTTTATTTTCAATTACTTTTAGGAACAAGCTTTCTAGTTTCTACTCCCCTAAACGAACAAACTTTGGAACGATGGAGTCAGGAGCGGTGAGGAAGAGACGACGATGGAGACAACACATTCGCATTCGCCGGAGACGACGATGACGAGCAGTGAGGAAGAGGAACGAAGTCACGAACGTTGAACTTCGAACGATGGAGTCAGGAGCGGTGAGGAAGAGACGAAGAGGTACGAAGCCACGAAGCGACGGAGTCAGGAGGCGAAGCGACGCCGCCACCCCACCGCCCACATCCATTCGCCGTCGCGGACCTCCCGAGACGCCCAACACTCACTCATTGTCACTCCAGTCAGTCCGTAAGTTTTCTAAACCCTAAGTTTTTTAGTTTTAGTTTTAGTTTTAATTTTTTTTAAAGGTAATATTCACATTGTTTGGTTGTGAATTATGATACTTGTGAAATGTGAATTTGTGATTGTGGATTTATGTTGTTGATTTGGAATTGGTCATGAACTCAGATCATGATTTTGGAAATTGTTAGTTTGCAATTTCAAATTGTAATTAGGATATTGTAAATATGATTTGATTTATAATTGAACTCATTCAGTTGCCAGGGATAGTATAATTGAATCAGGGTATTGATTTGTTAGACTACAGTTTTGTTTTTTAGCTCATTGTATGCCGTCTTTTGCCATATGAAAATATCTTTGCATATATTGAGACTAGCACACATTAAGTTAATATTGGTAATTTGGTTCTGCAAGAATATTGAGGAAGAATGGGCCACCTCTTTGCGTGAATACTGCAGCATCACATTTGCCCCAAGCCATAAGCACACTGAATCTGAATCTTCAATTCGAGCTCTGAAAATATGCCTTCAGAAATCTCAAAATCAGCTAAGAGGGGCTGCATATCATTACAGTAGGTTATACCACTTCTGAAATATACACTCAATAACTGGTGAATATAGTAAATGCAATAACCATTCAAGCATATAGCACTGTGCTATTCAACCATTCAAGTCTAGAAATTGAAGATATATTATGAACAAGAATTCGTCTACAGAGTCATCTAAAACTTGAAGTAATATTTTTTTGTTAATTTTCATATATTGAAATCCAGACAGCTTTTGTTATGGTTTATAGTGTTATACAGGTCAATTTTAGTAAGTTTGTATTATTACTCCAATTGCTCAACAACATTTTGGAGTCAAATTTCCTCGGACATTAACTGGACCGGTCTGACTATCCTGTTTAATCCAGATTGTAAAAAATGATAGCAGCAAGTCCTGATTACAACTTAATGCAGTTAAGTCAGCTCCAAACACTTGAGTACTAGAAGGAGCCAGCTATGAGTACAAAAGTTTACTCCTATGCAGGGATGTGCTTGTCAAAATTGAAATAAGTTCATCTTTCTTTGCTCAGGCAGCACCAGGTAAAGAGAAAATTGTATGGAGGGACACGATTTCAGTCTTTCCAAACACCACCACCAAGAAAGATACTTGGGAGGGAGGGAGGGAGGGAGGGGGGAGAGAAAGGAACAAATTGCATTCTAGTGTTGACAAATGATCATTTAGCTTATTGACCAAGCCCACCACCAAGTTAGCCACTATTTAACAGCAATCGTTCTAGTGCCTAGTGGAGAGCTTAAATCTTCATGAACCCCAAGAAAAACTGTAGAGTACTAAACATTGCATCATATTCCCTGAAGACCGTCTTTTGCAAAGATTATTTACTCCTTCACTAGCTAAGAAGTACGAAGAGCTGTATGAGCAAAGTGGTGTCAAATTTGTGAAGGTGGGCAATATGTCTATCTCCCATCATATCTAAATCATTTCTATTATGGTTGTTTTAGTTATAATCTAGGTTTAATTTTACATGCATTTCAACTGACTATAACACCTAGTGATTTGTAAATGTAATAGGGTAATATGATTAAAAACCTAGAAGCTGGTTTTGATGGAAGAGTGGCTGCAGTGAAACTTGAAAATGGCTCTACCATAGAAGCAGATGCTGTGAGTTTTTCTTTCTTATAATCTCTGGGTTTGTTCCATTTGCATAATAATAAGCCAATGATTTAGTTCTCAAGTGTGATTCTTGCATGTTGTTGTCCTGGTAGTCTGCTTTTGTTTCCCATGGATATCAAAGCAGTCTATATGAATGTATCTCAGGAGTTTTGAATGAAATTTAATTAAGTTGCAGGAAGAAAAGAAAACCATAACTTTCTTAAATAGATTCCTCTTCAGGAACGAATTGAGAAGAATTAAGATATAAAGACTAATAGGAAAACAATAAAAGTTTAAGAAAGCGACAAAAGAGATCTGAAGTATATGGAGGCAAAGAAGGCCAAGTATATAATCTTTTCCCAATACCATGTGAGGGTTATATAATTTCATCGTCAGAATGCTAAAAACCGACCTCTTTTCTACATCACATTTGGTTAGAGGTTCAAAAACGGGACTCTCGATGGTAAATTTAAACAAATTGACGTTATCACCCACAAAACTATAGACAAACTTGAATCTTCGATGGGCACAAGGAAGAGTTGAAAGGGTGTAGGTAGGAGGCTTGCTGGAAAGAATTAGAGAAGTTGACAATGTCAGGTCAGTAGGTTTGGATTAGCAATCAAGTTACTTTTTTTTTCTTATCTTACGAAAAGAACATTAGTAGACAAACATGCAATGAGATTGTTTAAACCTTAATGCATCCCATACATGTATATCTATGAAGTGATAAGGAAATGAAGGCCCAACTCATAATTAATACTTTGAACTGAAGCATGTAGTTTAGAAACTAGAAAGCCCGTCTATTTCAAGGTGAATGTAGTGGCACCTGAATTAATATACAATCTTTTGTTTGAGTCTCAAAGATGTTGTTGTAGATATTTGACAATTTGTGGCACATACATACAAATGCATAATTGTTTTATGAATACTTATTATGTAATTACCTTTATTGCAGTATTATTACGGCATTGGTCAAACCTATTCTTACGAGAAAATTGATGAACTCAAAGAGTTGTGGATTACATATGTCGGAGATCAACAAGAAGCACAAATGATGAATGAGTTCTAACTTCCCGCCTAATTTTTTT
Source organism: Beta vulgaris subsp. vulgaris (assembly GCF_026745355.1). NCBI lineage: Eukaryota > Viridiplantae > Streptophyta > Magnoliopsida > Caryophyllales > Amaranthaceae > Beta > Beta vulgaris. Next base: position 68,805,529 of record NC_079207.1, read on the forward strand.
TACCTTAATCCATTTTTGGATGTACATTATATTTTTGGATTTGGATATTAATATCATGTGGATGTGGCTAGTCTAGATTTGATTGTTTATGATTTAGATTAATATTGATTTGTATATATAGTAGTTTTTGGAAGTTTAGAATTATGAATATTCGTTGAATTATATTGTGAAATAAAAATTTTGGAATTTAATTTGTTGGTTGTAAGATCCTATGGGTTGAGTATTATATAGCAGGTACTGTACGAAATTTTTGAGCTGCTGCAATTAACGCCTGCTCACAGGTGAGAATATGATAATTAAAAAAACAAATATCATAGATAACAGTTATAGGTAATATATGTTATATATATTATAGGAAAACATAACAGTTATTCAAGATAAGTGTTAAATTTTCCTTCTTCCAATTTGTCATATAAATAGCAAACATAACACTTATTTACAAAATGTGTTATCTAGTGGTATAACGTGTATTATAAATGGCTGTTATGTTTTCTCTGGCAAACATAACACTTTTGTCAGGTGTTATGTTTACTTTACATTACATTGACTTGGATAACACCTCAAAACTGTTATGTAAAGCCTTATTTAACAGTTATCTTTGCCATTTTTTGTAGTAGTGTTTGTTCGAGCGCTCTTCATGTCCAAGGAGATAAATAAATCCAATCAACAACCCTTATGCGTAAGTTTGTGGTTTAGTATATGTACTATGAAGGATTAGTTTATTGTTATGAAAAAAAAAATATAGGATAAGTATACTATGAATGGTACTATGAAGGATTAGTATGCAAACGAATATTATGAAGGATTAGTATAATCGTATATGAAGATGGGTCTTTAGAATACTATATATGAAGGATAAAGGAGAGTGAATCCATTAACAATTATTAGAAGATTATTACAGTGCTAAACTTATGTGAAAAGATTAATATGGAGATGATATTCAAAAGCATAATATGAAGAACAATAAAGTATTAAAATTTAGCAACCACTTTGTTCATGATAGAATTGAAGGATAACTTCACCTTTCACAAGAGGGTGATTATATGATGTCCATTTTTTTGTTAAATAATGGAATTAGATTTTTCCCTTATGTAATATAATTGCAATTTATGGAAATGATGTGAAACATAATATTTTTTTACAATTTTAACAATATTCATGTGAGATATGGAAGGTTCACATATATTTTTCATAATTTTAAAGGTAATATATATGGTTCACTATAAGGTTGGGTTTTTTCAAATTTTTTGAAGGTAACATATACCAACTACCAAGTCCTTATTGAAAGTTGGGTTTTCAGAAATTTTGAAGGTAACAAAAATTTTCAAAAGTGGAAACCTTATTCACGTGTTTAGAGGAATGAAATCCTTATTGAATGTTGTATGTATATAAAGATTTAACAGCTGATATATTTACGAAACTGCCAATTTCTCCTTAAAAGGAAAAAAATAAAACTAAACTGCCAATTTAAAAAATAAGTGCCTAACACTTCATCTCTATATATTGACTAACGCAACTGTTCATCTATGTAATTTCCTCTTCCCTTAGTCTTCTCAAATCCCTCCACTTAATTGTGATAACGGTTTTTCAGTATCAATGAGGCTCGAAGTAATCATTAATATGAATTATAATATAATGACATAAGAATGTTTAATTGAAAATTTCTATCTCCTAATTGAGAATTCTTTTTTTTTTTTACCAAGAAGACATGGTTTTGACAATTTTACTATCGGGTTGTGTTAGATACTTAGATCTGATAAGATATCTCTTCTTCGTTATATTTCATTTAAGCCTTTTTTAAAAAAATAAAATCAGGTATTTCTTCACTATAATGGAAGAATTGAATTTGAGGTAAAGAACTAAACCAACATGCAAAAAGATAATTTAGTAATCTTCAACCTCCAACGGATAAATAGAGAAAAGTCTTGAAAAGGGGTTTGAAAATCTAATGTGTTAAACGTCGAGGGATCTAGAATGTTACCATTAATGTAATGTACAAGGAAGTAATTCAGAATGTGTAATCAATAATCATAGTATTAATGTACTTGACTATTTAATTTATTTTGTTAGATGATCATTCACACTCTAAGGGCATGTTCTCTCCAGCTTATTTTTAGTTCAGTTCAATTCAATTCAGTTCAATTCAGTTTAGTTCAGTTCAATTCAGTTCCGTTCAGTTCAATTCAATTTCAGCTCAGCTCAGCTCAGCTCTGGAAAATACTTTTACTCTCACATATCACTATTCATTTCATTTCAGTTGAGTTCAATTCAGTTTAGTTCAACTCAGTTTAGTTCAGTTCTATTTAGCTGTTTTATACCGAAGAGAACATACCCTATTTCATCTACTAATCTGTGTTGTTTATCAAATTTGATTAGTTTTGCTCTTATTATAGATGAATTGATCTTTTGTTTATATGCATTGCACCATCTCAACATTTTAAATTTTGTATTACTTTTGATTTTATTAAAAAAAACTGTAAATGGCTCTTTAAAACGATTTGGCTAATCATATTAGCGTTTCCATTGTCATTCTAATAGAATATAATGTTTCATATAAAAAAAATGAATTATTTATGTAATAGAAATTTAATCTAATCATCTCTCATAGCGTCAAACAAACTATATTATAGAAAAAATAACTCTAAGATCCGAAAAGAATACGTCATATAATGATTAAGAAATATAGAGCAAATCATGAAAAAACATCGCAATATCCATTTGATTTTTATGATCAAAATGGTTATTTAGATATATATTTCAACCTAAAATTCTGAGATACACCTCATTCACGGGTGTGATGCAATGTAAATATAGAGGTTTGAGATTGTTCTTCAATACAATTCTAAGAATTGAAAAGAATATGATAAGGAATAGGTCATATTAAGATATAGAAAGCAAATCAAGACACAATATGATGTCATATTTAATTATATGATTTTCTTAGTGATTGTCTAACTAAATTAATTTTTTTTACTTAGAGATTCAAAGATACACCTCATTCACGGTTGTGATGAAATCATTCTATTTAAACTTTCGTATTAATACAATTCGGCTAATCATATAAAAAATAAAAATATGTAATAAGATAGTTTAATAAGTAGAAGGGATTGAGGGGGGCTGCAAAACGGGGGAGCTGAAGTGGTAGCATGATTGAGTACAAGTAGTTGTGTGAATTGTGACTATATATATGAGCATGTGAATGAAGCAATGGGTAGGGTGAAAGCTCCTAGAACCATTTCACAAAGTTTGTGTCCGGATAACCCAAAGTGTTGATAGTTAGCTCTCAGTCTTCCCTATTTTTAACAATAGGGCCTGGAGACTTTTTGGTTCATCTAAAAAAAAGTTGCGGGTCACATGTTCCATCATGACATTAGCTACATGAGTCACTGAACGCACGAGTCATAAGTCAATTTTGAAATATTTTCTTAATACACGACGATATGATTATATAAACTTTAAATCACGAGCTAATGTTCAAATCATGATTTTAGGATAAACATCCTAAAATTTTAAATTTATAAAACAAAAAACTCCTATGCATTTTGATGTGTTATTTGTTTCATCATATTCATAAATTTAAATATCACAATCTTAAGATTTTTAAACTTTGAAATATTGTAACAAAGGATTTTTATATATCATGTATTATAATTATACATTTTATATATAGTCGAATTGCATGAATTATAATAGTTATATTCAATAAATTTGGAATAAAACAACTGCTTAATGAACAAAATATTTTCCGTGCATTATGTACGGGTACAAATCATATCCACATAAAACCTCCCGTGCATTTTATGCACGAGTTAAAAACTAGTTGAAGATATAAAAGGTCAAAGTTACGTCTTGGAGATGGTGTAAAAAAGAAACAAGCACTATATTATGGGACGGAGGGAGTAAAAAACTATATAAAATTTATCAATTCTATAAATTCAAGAGAACTTCTACATGTAAAATGCTCCAATAAATCACTCTATATTTAAAATGCTTTCATGCCATCCTATAAGCAACTAGTTTATTGGATGTGGCTTTCCATTTCTTCATTTATGACCACCTGTAAATTCAAACGTTTTTGATCAAATTAGTGAAAATCCAACGTTGTAATTAAGTTACTTTAAACATAATTGTCCTATCATAGAATCAGAATCAAATTTTCAAGCAACAATAAAATATAAGCATCACGATCAACGTAAAAAGAACATATTGCATTCATTCCAAGTAAGCAAGGGACTGGTTTCCATCGACCCAATATGAGGTTTTAATCAGGGAGAAAGTCCTAAAGGAAATCTACCACTAGTAGAAGAAACATCCCCATTTTTATTTGATATGTAGTCCCTCCACTCCAAAGTGAGTGTCTTTTAGGTTCTAGTACAAAGATTGAGGAGTCGTTAGTTATTCTAAGAACTCACAACACCTCAACCACATTAGCCATATTAGAGATAATATGGTCATAAGAACCCATAATATAGTGAGACATACAAAGCTCCAAAATGCACTATGTTAAAATTGAATATTTGTGCCTTGAATTACTTTAGATGCTTCTAGCAAATTTAATAGAAAATCCGCTAATTTAAGCCATCAGGCTAGGTACAATCAGTTGAATCTATTCAATAAATTAACCATTATTTCTTCGTTAAAAAGGTTCATAGTGCAGAGTATATAAGTTGCCATACATCACAAGTAACGATCCACATTGCAGGACTTCTTCAACCATATAACTTACATTAAGCTAAACAGAACATTAAGACATACAACAAACATCAAAACATTGTGTAAATGCATGTTTTTGAAGAAGGTTACCTCGTCTTCAGAAGAATTTGATGAAACGAGTGGAATGAGTATCAAGAAAAAAGATTAAGGAAAAGCAAAATGAGATAGCGAGAAACAAATGGAGCAGTGTCAACTTGATTAAGATCAAAGTTAAGATCTATATTAGATGTAGAAAAACAATAATATATGCTACAAGTATTAAGCAATTATCTGTAAAATTTGCATGACATACAAACATACTTCACTAGCCATTCTGGCACATGCTATTGGTAGATTAGCAGCAATGGCACATCGGCTAGCTCCCTCCCTCACTTAGTTTGCCAAAAGTTATCACCTTAAGAACATGTCTCAACAATGCAACAAAGGCAAGAATTTGACTTGTCATAATTTATACTCATAAAACATTAGCCAACACCTCTTTATACTAGCTGATGAAAGGCACATTCTTTTTACTATTATGGAAGGCCTTCTTCTTGTTTACAATTTTCAAGAATCATGGCTTCAATTTAAACACATGAAATATACCTAGAAAATTTCGAACACTAAGCAGAGAAAAAATGTGAAAAAATTGGTCTCAGAACACTTGCAACTTGCAAGAAGGTGTTGATTATTATTTTAGTGTTCCTTTGAAAAAGTTCGAAGTAGAAATGAAAAGATCTGATTTTTTTTAAGGTAGTTAGTTTTCGGAAATTTCTACAATGAGCAGATTCATTTCCTCACAATTCATACAATTAAGAAAAAAAAGAAGGGGGTAAGTGTGGCACGTCACCTTGCTCGAGACGAACTCAAGCCGTACCACCGCGGAGCGTGTAAGAATAGTGACTTGAATGGTGCCTTGAAGGTGTTTGGTATAATGCGTGAAGAAGGAATGACATAAGGCTGGCTTTGAATGCACATATCTCTCAATCTATAAATGGTTTTTATGTGATTCAAATTGGAGGTGATAGCTTGTTCCAAGAGCTTTCCAACGATAGGTCATATGCCCAATTCCGTGAGAAACGAGAAAGTTATGACCGTTTTACGAAGAGCTGACGAGAGCTGACCGCAACTCGCGGCCAATTCCGCGACTCGCGGTTTTGTGGATAGATTGCGACTCGTGTTTTCATTAATTGTTATTAGACGGGTTAAATTTCCTATTTACCCTTAGGTCGTTTATGCGACTAAGATAGTCTATATATAACATCTGTAACTCTGTATTCCTTAGGTCATCATCATCATTAATAAAATATTCTCTCTCTCTGCCGTGGACGTAGCCAAATTGGTGAACCACGTAATTCTGGTGTCTGTTTTTATTGCTTTTGAATTCGTTATTTGTTTCTCTCTCACATCCGTTATAAAAAATTGGTATCAAGAGCTTTGGTGTTCGATCTGTGGGAGAAAGATGTCTGAGATGAATGTCAAAATTGATAAATTTACTGGGAGGAACAGTTTTAGTCTGTGGGAAATCAAGATGCAGGCTTTACTGAAGCAACAGGGGTTGTGGGCACCGTTGGCAAAGAAGGCATCAACGGATTCAGCCACCGCTGAGATGGAAATTCGGAAGGAAAAGGCGCATTCAATAATTATGTTGTGTCTGTCTGACGACATAATTACTGAAGTTGCGGAGCAAGAAACTGCTGCTGGTTTGTGGTTGAAGTTAGAGAGTTTATACATGACGAAATCTCTAACCAACAAGTTGATGATGAAACAACGTCTGTTCAGTCTGCGTATGCAGGAAGGTACGTCTCTAAGGGATCACTTAGATAAATTGAATACTATCTAACTAGATCTTCGTAATATTGATGTTAAAGTAGATGATGAGGATGCTGCTTTAATTCTGTTAGTATCTTTGCCTTCGTCGTATGAGAACTTTGTGGATTCATTTATTGTTGGGAAAGATAGTCTGTCATTAGAAGAAGTAAGATCTTCACTTTACACTAGAGAGATTCGTGATAAGGCGTCTGGTACAGGTACAGTCGATCAGGCTGCTGGATTAGTAGCCAGTAGTAATGGACAAGAGAATTCGGGGAAAAAATCCAGGAAACCGTCTTCTAGAGGTCCTAAATCTAGCGATGTCTGTAATTACTATAAGGAAACGGGGCATTGGAAAAGGGAGTGTCCTAAGAAAAAGAAGCAGCAGGACAAGAATGAAGGTTCTGCTGCTCTGGCAGAAACTAGATGTGATTCTGAGGAAGGTCTGGCCCTAGTAGCTAATAGCCAGTCACATTGTAGGGATGTGTGGGTTCTTGATTCTGGGGAGTCTTGTCATATGTGTTCGCACATGGAGTGGTTTATGAACTATAAACAGGTTGATGGAAATGTTACTATGGCCAATAGTGAGGTCTGTAAGACAGTTGGTATAGGATCCATCAGAATTAGGACATGTGATGGCAAAGTCTGTACTTTGAATGATGTTAGGCATGTTCCACAGGTCACAAAGAATCTGATTTCACTTAGTCTGTTAGACAAGAAAGGGTTCAGTTTGAAAGGTGAGGGTGGAGGGTTGTATGTCTACAGGGGTTTGAAGATGATTCTGAAAGGGGTTAAACGGGAGACATTGTATGTGTTGCAAGGATCTACGTTATCTGAGTCTGGGTTGCTACATTGGTTGTTTGTGATAGTGTTGAGAAACAGGTGGAGCATAGATGCACTCTAGGTTGGAGTGGTGGTTCACGTCAGGGAGAAATCTCTCAACACTCACAATTTGAATCTGAAATTCCGTGTTCTTCGCCATCAAAATTAGGTCAGTTAAACTTGGCTCTCGGTCAGCATGAAATCTTTGGGGACTCTCCCCAAAGGGATGGTTGTGAAGACATGGTGGGTTTTGCACTGTATGTCGGAGAGGTGAATATTTTTGGGACGTCTAAAGAAGGTGTTACTTGTGATAGGAAAGAGTATAAGGAACACATCTGTTCGAATCTGATTCCACAGGTTAAGTTCCAAGGTTGCTTGGACTTACAAGCTGATCGTGATTATTAGTGTCCCTTAGGGGGCTAATCTGGTCTGGGGTCCTTAGGGACTAATATGTTCTGGTTGTCTTTTGGGACAAATCTAGTTGAAGGGAGATTCTAGGCATTGTGATCAATGCATCTGTTTTCGGGGTTTATAGTGAGAGGATTCAAGTCAAGGTGGAGATTTGTAAGAATAGTGACTTGAATGGTGCCTTGAAGGTGTTTGGTATAATGCATGAAGAAGGAATGACATAAGGCTGACTTGACTTGAATGGTGCCTTGAAGGTGTTTAGTATAATGCATGAAGAAGGAATGACATAAGGCTGACTTTGAATGCACATATCTCTCAATATATAAATGGTTTTTATGTGATTCAAATTGGAGGTGATATATAGTTTGTTCCAAGAGCTTTCCAACGATAGGTCATATGCCCAATTCCGCTGAGAAAAGAGAAAGTTATGATTTACGAAGAGCTGACGAGAGCTGACCACGACTCGCGGCCAATTCCGCGACTCGCGGTTTTGTGGATAGATTGCGACTCGTGTTTTCATTAATTGTTATTAGAAGGGTTAAATTTCCGATTTACCCTTAGGTCGTTTATGCGACTAAGATAGTCTATATATAACATCTGTAACTCTGTACTCCTTACGTCATCATCATCATCAATAAAATATTCTCTCTCTCTGCCGTGGACGTTGCCAAATTGGTGAGCCACGTAATTCTGGTGTCTGTTTTTATTGCTTTTGAATTCGTTATTTGTTTCTCTCTCACATCCGTTATAATAGAGCGGTAGCTGCAGCAACGAGGGGGTGCAGCAGTAGTTATGGTGGTGACACGCCGAGATGCACCAGTGCTGAACAGCAACCAAAACCGCACGACACAACACGAACTGAACAACATCCAAATAGGGAGGGAACTGGAACACCAAGATGGCTCTGTCAAGGGGTAGCGCAGGAGAGAGAATCACATGAAGGGGGAGGGCGAAAGGCACCGGGAAAGAGAGAGGGATGAAACAAGGTTTAGGCCTTAGGGTATACTCTTCGGTTTCATCTTAATTTACTCACTTTACTTTGGGGAGAACCAAAGAGGAAGTACTAAAATATGAGAGAGAAACTGAAAAGTAAGAAAGATAAAATAAAAAGTGGGTTAAAAATATCAAAAAGTGGAAGACATGGGTGAAAAAAGATGAGAAAGTAGACGTAACAAGTTAGCAAAAATGGAAAAAAAAAAAACAACAGTGTGTGTAAATTAAAAAGAAACAAACAAAAAAGAAAAGTGTGGAGATTCAAAAGAAATAGAGGGAGTACATTATACTAATCCCATGGGAAGGAAATTATCAAATTATACAAATAGGCCATTTTATTTCATACACTTATGCAATGCCATAGAGTATCCTATTGCAACGGTAATTTAGAAATCGTTCAAGTAGATTTAAAGACCGTTGCACTTGACAATCTAATTCAACAATTTAGTATAACCGTTGCAATAAACTGTTGCATTATGGTCAAGTGTTGCATTAGGCGTAGCATTATGGTTAACCGTTGCATTAGACCGTTGCAATTGCTTCAAGAAGTAGTACTGAGGCCGTGATTACTTCGATAATTTGTTAGCAGTTAGAATCATCATTCAAAGTACTTTGTATAGTAGTAAGTTTTTGTATACTCCCTCCGTTTTCTTTTAGATGTTACACTTTCTATTTTAGGAAGTTTTAAATTAGATGTTACACTTTATTTTGGGTAATATTTTCTCTTTATCTTTCTCCTATCACATGTTCATATGGACCCTTTTGTTTTTCATTCTCTCTATCTCTCTTCTCTCCAAAAATTACCTAGGAGTCCGTGATTTGAAAAGTGTAACATCTAAAAAAACGGAGGAAGTATAAATATTGTTGAAACTGTGTACATTTTTGCAAATTTGCAGTAGAATTTAGTTATAGAGGCACAAAATTTGGAGAGCAGAATAAATAGCATATACAAGTGCAACTACAGAGATGTCTTATTCCTATGACAACACCAAAAGGGTTGCTGCATTCCTTCATATATACTGGGAAAATTCTTATAGTGATTCCTTAGTACATGGAGGTCCTAGAATTTTTTTTTTTGCTATATACCTAGATTGCCTAAGAAAGATATTGTTTTGTCCACTCTTAAGCAATATACCCATTATACTTTGAAGTTTTTTACAACAATTACTTAGGAGATGCAGGTCCTTCTAAACGTACATAATCATACATAAATCCGCAGAACTTTCCATTATTCCTAGGTTGCCTGAGAAAGATAGTGTTTTGTCCACTCTTAAGCAAATTGCCCGGTATACCTACGCTGTATAGTTGATACAATCCGTGAATCCCATGTCTTGCGATTGCATTGTCCTTTCCTACTAATGATGTTGAGAAAACGGCAATTGAGTCAGGGTTGTTGACCCTAACCTGAAAATTATAGTGTAAAGGTCAAAATATTGCAACGAAATAGAAAACATTAGAAATATCAAGTGATTGATTGCACGAAAGGAATGTGAACGATTTGTCTACCTGTAGTGCAGCAAAATTTGCAGCTGCTAGCGCGATCTGTAATGTATAGTTACCATTGGGCACAACATCCTTTAAGGGGAATACAACCTGCCATACGGTTGGTTGATATATCTCTGGTCCTGTCTTCCTACAACCAGAGAATTAAGCTTACTAAATAAGAAAAATTCACAAGAAGTGTTCCACTTAGAACCAGATTTTTCATAAGAATCTCAACTAGTCTACAATAATCTCGACAAGGCATCCTCCATAATTGAGATTGTCCGACTTTCCAGGAATAGTCGTAGTTGAAATTATTATGGTAATTCTGATAAAACAATGTCCATAATTCAAAATCTGTAGATGTTCAGTCAGCTGGTATGAACTACGAAGTACGTACCTTAACACATGAGCGTAAAACCAATCCTTGGTATGATTACTAACACCAATAGTGTAAGTAAGATCTTGCTTAGGGTAAATCTCTGAGTAACGATCCCATAGACCATATTGTCTGTACCTATTGGTTAAAAAAAAAGGCTTCAATATAATGAATCCTAAAGTTAAGATAAGAAATGAAGAAAAGAAGTGTGTAAAAACTAACTTGTTTTCCTGATCATTTAATATTGGGTTGGCAAAGTTCGGACTTGGGTCTGGCACAAAGAACTCAGCTGCACTACGGTCCGGGAAACCGATTTCCCATAGTGTCTCTCCACTTCGTGGGGGCGTGTAGACTTGATCACCCAAGTTGATTTGCTTCCCTGCATTTGAAGGAAACTAAATGTAATGTAGGCATGTTTGTAATAGTAAAAAAAACAAGGGCCATGATATGGCAATTTTAATACATAAATAGTGTCAAAATCAAGGTGTTACGTGCGAGAGAGAAAGAGAGAGGAATATAGCACAATATCATGAAAAATAAGCATATTTGATTGTCAATACCTGGTGCAATGTCAATTACGGATGCAGATTTGTAATCTCCTATGAATCCTGGAGCCCATGCATAAAGGTTGTACTTGCCAACATGAACATTTGGTATCGTAAACTTTCCTTCACGATCAGTCTGAGCCCAAAATTGATAACCCTGTTGCACTTAAAGATAATTAGTTCTCTATTTCACAATATCATGAACTCTTTAATCCTCATAGAAAAAAAGGTCAATATTCTAAATTTCACGATAGTAAACTTTTGATGTCATTTCTTTCTTACTTTCATTTCACTTTGCCATGAGCCCACTTCTCCAGGTTGTGCCAAACCAACCCATCCTAAATTCGCTGGTACTGGTGGTTTAGATCTATCATTCATAAAAAAAATTAACTCCTTAACTGCACATTAATTAAGTTGCATATAAACTCTGATAGCTCGATGAATAGATAGAATGTAAAAAACCAATGTATTTTTAATGAGTTTGTGTAAAATTATATTGGAATTGATGCTATTTTTTATGAACTACCAAATAAATCATGTAAGAAATCAGAATGCATGATTCAAGGATAGAATGTAGCAAACCACTGTATTTTTAATGAATTTGTGTAAAATTATATTGGAATTGATGCTATTTGTCATGAACTACCAATTAAATCATGTAAGAAATCAGAATGATTCAAGGAAATACCCATCTTTGACGAGCAATTTACCCACAACCGATCCACGTTGATTTGCCTTTGGAAAATCTTCGGATACTGGGAATTCGTAAGGCCAACTCTTAAGTTCCTCTTGCAGCTGAAATGACGAAACTTAATTTAAGGGGACACGCATATCTAATCAAAGTGATATACGTCTAGATCTCATAAGATTAATCTCAAGTTCTCAACCATGAATAATATTTGAATAATTCTGACTATGAAAAAATGCCTTGATACCAAATGAGTGATAACTTGTTAAATTGGTTATTTTGTTTCATTTGTTTATCTATTTATCTTGCCCTCTATACCTAGCGAATCAGAGTTGTTGAATTATTTTGAGACCACATCCCCATTATGATATAAAAGTACATAATTTGGATATTTTTATTGATGGTGACTACAATTTGTATAGTTATAAGAAGACTGACCATATATATATATAATTATGTATCTAACTTTTTTTCTTTTATAATATGGTTTCAAAGCAATTGAACACTATATGGTCATATTTATATACCTGATTCTTTGCTTCTTGCCATAGTGCACGAGGATCTCCTTTCCCAGAATTCAAATGCACAAAATATGGTCCATATACCTTTTTCCATGGCTCACCATTTGTGAACTTCATTATCAAGTCGGGTCCAGCGTAATGAATACTATGAAACACCTGTCGAAAATGGTAGAATGGATCATAAAAGTTGCACAAAAAGCTTTTGATGATAGAATTAAGGAATTAATGGTTGAAGTTCATAGCTTGAGTACATACAGAAAGCATATTTGGACCAACATGAGATGTAAGATCTTGTTTATGAGGACCTCTCGTTCGGAATTCATCACTTGGTGTTATGAGCCAAATTCCAACTGAAGGATCGGTGCAAACCCACCCATGTAACTTGTTATCTTTGTGATCAAATGCATACTGATACTTGTCATCAACCTAAATTAAACCATATGCATGTTACTATGTTAGGGTTTAAAATGTTATAAATTTAACCACGTTGTTGTGCATGTAATATGTTATGTTTTGATGATGAAAATTAATATAATATGTTATAGTATGAAAGTATGTAACAGTTGAAACAGATGCATGAAGAAAGGAATTAATAAATGAAGACTTTGAAGAAAAGAAGAATCAAGATTGAAGTCAAGTTTATATGTTCCTTTAGAATAGTTACTTTGTGTAAAAATGTAATAGGCTTGAATTAGGTGATATACTATGTGCTAAATATAGAAATATAAAATTAGTATAATTATTATTTTCTTAGAGTTAAGAAAATAAATAATTGTATTAATATTATATGTCTATATAAAAAAAATTAGTTTATAAAATAAGATAAAAGTTTTCATAAAAAATGTTTTAGAAAAAGAATTTTATAAAAAACGTGGTTTTAGAAAAATATTTTTAAAACGTGTTTTATGAAAATAATTTATGAAAGAGTTTTAGAAAAGAATTTTAGTAAACAACGTAATTTGGTTTTCAAAAAGGATTTGGAAAATATTTTTTGATAAAAACAGAATTTTAGTTGAAAAGAAAATCTAATAAGAAAAAACTTATCTTTTTGAGATTAAAGATAAAGATAGAAAAAGATAAAGTTTGTTTTTCTAAAAAGAGAGTTTTATCCCTTAAATTAAGGATTAAAAGATAAAGATATTTTTGAAGGATTTTCGTCCAAACCAAGTCTTATAAAAGGGATTTATAATTCACTTTTAGATCTCATTTTCAGAGAGAAAAATCGGAGATATTAAGAGCTGAAAACTATTTCCTTCGCACAGAGTATAGCACTGTTTGAGTCAGATTCAAGTAACGAATATACGAGTGTAATTGTCCTCTAAATTGCTTGACTAAGAAGCACACAATTGAGGGTCGTTTTCTTTCTGTAATTTCACCATTATAGAGAAGTGTCAACACTTAGAGTTAAGTGTTGGGGGTCGCTACTAGAGTTAGTAGTGAGGGAAATCTTATTGTATCAAGAGGTTGATATTTTAGGATTTAAAGAAATAAAAGAGTTTTTGTTTCTTGTGGACGTAGATCTCAGAGGTGAGATTGAACCACGTTATATCTTGAGTTTGAGTATTGATTAATATAGTTTTAGTTTTAATTTTCGAAAAAACTCAAAACATAAATTTTCGAGTGTTTCACACAGTGTCTGGCACTGTGCGATAACAAAAGTTTTGCGAAAATCGATCAAATTTCGTCACTCAATTCAACCCCCCCTTCTTGAGTGTCACCTTGGGTTCCAACACACGTGCATACTGGTACTTGTCTAAAATTTTTAATTTGAATTGAATTTGACTCTATTACTTGAAGTGAAATAATGAACATAAAACAAATAATTAAGGTAATTAAAACATTGATTATTTATTGAAAGCACAAAGTCCAAAAAGTTACAATATGAAAATACCTCTCCTTTTATTTTTGGATTGGTTGGATTTGTCAAATGAACAGCTTCTTTGTAGGCCAAAGGCTTACCAGTCTCACGGTCTCGATTCATTGGCATGACTCTTTGTAACTTATCCGAAACTGCCATATATAGAAACCTGAAAAAACAATTATCTTCTAGTCTAAGAAACTTAATTATATTTAAAAAGCTGAATGAGAAAGAGGTTGGTTAGTAAACAAAGAGAAAAACCGAGGCAAAACCCAAATTAATATATAGCGACATGTGCTTGGTGCTCCATTTAATTTACTCATATTTACACAAACCACGTCAATGAAGTGGCAAAATCTTAAATAAAGTGCACTTGAAATAATATATTATGAGAATGAAGTGACCATATTATATTTGCATTAAGAGAGTCCGTACTAATTTTAAGGATAGTTTTTAATATCTAAAAATAAGTTATTATAAGTTCGCAATCAAATACTTGTGGTAAATACATAACCTAAAATGGCCTTACTTCTGAGTGTCAAGCTTATGAACCGTCCTTATATATTGCACATCCGTAGCAGGCGTTCCTTTATCGCGCATGAATATAGCATAAGAGTAGAATCCAGAGCGACCACGAAGTAATATATACCTACATAATCATATAATAACAAAAATTATAACCTTAGATTTAAGTTTCACTTACTTCCTCCGTTTTTTTAGACTTTCTATTTTAGGAAATTTCAAATTAGATGTTACACTTTTATTTAGGATAATAATTTCTCTCTATCTCTCTCCTATCACTTCACATGGGACCCTTTTGTTTTCTTTCTTTCTATCTCTCTCCTTTCAAAAATTACCTAGAGATACGTGATCTAAAAAGTGTAACATGTAAAAAAACGGAGGAAGTATATATATATGTCTCCTATATATACCCTTGTTATGATAAGGTGTTTGCATGGATATATATATATATATACCTATAATCTACTTGTAGTGGAACCTTTGACGTCTTCGGACAAAGAAATGAAATCTCTGCCTGATCCTCAGTTTGTTTTATAATTTTAAAACTTGCTCCTACAAGCCTGTAAAGTAACATATATTATATTACATCCTTTCGGAATTAATTGTCACATTAAGATATGTAATTTTAATTAAACTAGTGGCAATATGATAATTAGATCCAAAAAGTAGTAGTAATACCGTATTTGATCATCTGTTCTATCGTTGTCGTCAGAATTAGTTGATGCTATATCCCAGTACCTGTATAAATTAACCATTAATTAGATGAGATAAATATGTGACTCAAGTTATTATATATGTCCAAAATTAAAAATACTATAAGTCGTTACATAATATAGATACAATTTTAATTAAACTTAACTAATGTTTCTAATGGGATAAATTGACAAACATTTTAAAAATTGAGATAGTATTAATGTACGTAAACAAAACTCATATTATAAACTACATAAACAAGAAATATACCCTCTATCAGATGGTCGATTCGAAACAGCAAGTATATTTCTAAGCCACCATATCGTATTCCGATAATGTAGCCCTGTGGAACTTGTAAGGTGAGTTGAACAATGCCATTGTCCAACACAACCTACATGATTATGTTGTAGGTATTATTGAATTGCAGTTCAATATTTAATATTATTATAGTTATTGAAGGGTAAAACTCATGTATGTCTTAAAATTGAAGAGTTATTCTTACTTGCTTGGCAGTTGCATTAACCCGAACACCACCATTTGGATTTGCAGTTGGTTTGCGTCCCGCTGGTGCCTTACTACGAATTATATAGACAAGAGGATTAATTTTGGATGACTATTCAATAGCTACAATTATATTGTAGTCATTATAATTAATGGAATCTTAACCCTTTAATTTTGTAGACTAATCCTATTCTTGCTTATTGGTTTGTGATGAAAGTTAATCTAGAAAATTTTAGATAGGTCATGTAATGTAAGGAAAAATCTTATATGCATGTCTTAAATTGTCTAGAAAAATCTTGTAAAATATCTATGTAAAAAAAATCTAAGTTTAGAATATTTTAGTGTGTGTTAGAAATATAAAAGTCTAAAAAAATCTAAGTTAAATATCTAATTAGTGGAACTTAGTAGAAAAATTTAGATGATGTATATTGGGTCTATAAATACCCAAGAGGTCATGTAACTTATTTTCAAGCAATGAATAAAAGAAACTATTTCATGAAATAGTCCACCACTCTTCCCTAATTATAATCATGG
This sequence comes from Beta vulgaris subsp. vulgaris, assembly GCF_026745355.1. NCBI lineage: Eukaryota > Viridiplantae > Streptophyta > Magnoliopsida > Caryophyllales > Amaranthaceae > Beta > Beta vulgaris. The sequence goes on from NC_079207.1 coordinate 68,821,979, forward strand.
TATCAGAGCTGGAACGTGATAACGCCAACATCCGAGTAGCAAGAAGGAGATAGAAGATGCAAATTATCAAGTTGACGGTTGAAGCAAGGAAAAAGAAGTTGAGGTAAGTGTCAAATTTAAAATATGTGGAAGAATTTAAATTAAAGGTGAATATAAAAAAAATTGTGAAGATGCATTAAGGATAAAAGCTTGAGGAAAAATTAAAAATGAAATGGTATGTGAATGAAAGATTAAAAAGAATTGAGAAATAGTTTAGTTAGTGACATGAGCACTAACAAAGAAATTATAGGGGATGTTGATGACATGAACATCTACAAGAATAGAAAAAATGAAAATTTTTAGTAAAAAAATGTTGAAGAAAAATATTTGAAAATGGAAAAATTTTATTAAATATTGGAGAAAAAAAGATTTGAAGAAGAAAGTGTTTAAAGGTTGCTAATGACAAGTGCATTAGCATAAATATTTGGTGACATGAGCACCAAAAATATTCACAAAAAGAGACAATTTCAAGGAGCAGAATTGCTGGTGACAGGAGCATCAGTAAGAAAGAGTAAGGAAGATGGTAATACGAGTACCGATAAGAAAAAATAATAAAAAAGGAAGTCAAGCTAAAGTTGGTGACAGGAGTACCAACACAAAGACAAAAAGAAAAATCAAGATCGGAGATTGTTGATGACAAGGGCATCAACGGAAGAATAATTTGAAGTACAAGAATTTTCAAGATTAAGGAGCAGTGATGAAAGTTAATCTAGAAAATTCTAGATAGGTCATGTAATGTAAGGAAAAATCTTATATGCATGTCTTAAATTGTCTCGAAAAATCTTGTAAAATATCTATGTAAAAAAATCTAAGTTTAGAATATTTGAGTGTGTGTTAGAAATATCAAGGTCTAGAAAAATCTAGAAACTAAGGTACAACAACTATAAATATGTTGTATGTGTATGAGTTAAGGGGGGCCAAAAAAACAAGTGAGCTCCACCCAAGATATTAGGAAAAGGTAGAAACAAAGGGTTCTACCAAGTTGAAAGAGAGACATGAGCTCTCACAAACACACTTGTACAATTAATTATCAATGAAAATGCAATTTTATGATACTATTCGGGTCCATCAAAACTTCCGTGTGCACCACTAATTCTATCAGTTTGACTAACCCATAAATGTATAAAATAAATCGATCGAAGCCTAATTTGAAAAATATCATTTTCTTTCTTTTGGAGTTTATACATTTTGTTAACACTATTAATGAAGGTTTGTGGAATATTAGGCAAATTATTAAATGAACTATTATATATACCTTCTTTTCGCATAGAGTTTTAGGATAAAATACTTTTTAGATCCATGTTATGTCCGGGTAGTTATAATATTCATTTATTGACATTTTACTTTATAAATGTAACACCAAACATTATTTGGTTTGTCCGGATAGTTATAATATTCATTTATTGACATTGTATGCACGTCTTTTAATATATTAGTAATATAATACTTTATGATAATAACAATAAATACAACTTAGCCTAGTGGTTAAGACTATAGTATATGTACTCGAGGTCTCGGGATCAAATCCTATACTACGCAATTTCGAAATATTTTATTGTAATAGATTACATGAAATAAAACTCCCTAGGGGTAGTACTGTAGTGGTCAACACTGCTCTTCAAATGATATCATGCATAGATAATTAATTTTAATGAACATGCAAATTTATTTATTTCTAAGGATGCAAGAGATATGTTTAATAACATTAATTAATTACAACATATATTTTTAATTTTGTGGAAACATGGATCATTAAGAGATGCTAGATGAGATGGTGATTCTTTGAAAACAATTACGTAAGGTCAAAGGTTCGAGCCTAGGCTTCAGCATATTATTTTTTAAATAATGACCACTTGACTTTGTTGGTTAACAGACACGTGGCAAAATTCTAGTGGCAGGAGGAGAGTGCCACGTGGCGCATCGACCTTGTCACGCACGCCTTTTAATATATATGTATAGATGTAACACCAAGCATTACTTGGTTTGTCCGGATAGTTATAATATTCATTTATTGACATTGTATGCACGTCTTTTAATATATTAGTAGTATAGATAGATAGGTTTGTGGGTGTTTGCGAAAAGAAGTGGGTAAACTTACAAATCGGAGCAAGTAATTTATAATCCTAGGAAAATTACTTTATGAAAATAATCCAATAAGATCATAATCTAAGGTATTATATTCAAGATTATATTTCAATTAAGGAAAACATAATCTTAATTGGAAATGAATGGCCAATATAATAGATTTGGAGCCATGAATTCATCAACCCATTGACATGCATATAAAATACAACATAGGTGATCAAAATATGAATTAACAAGGCACAAAATGTAAGTAATAACTTACGTTTTCCCTCTACAATCTCCTGCAATTAATAATTGGACAAAAAATAATATCCAAAGTAACCCCCTCCATTTGCTGACTTTGTCAATCTTCATTTTATAAATTTTATGCCTGAAAATTCTCAAACGAACAAAAAGTTATATATTGAATTATTCAATAAATCCTTATAAACCAAATTTTTATGTAAAGAAACCAAATATGTATTTTGGATAATCCTCTGATTTTATTTAGCTTCAATGAGCATCTACATGATCATATAATAAGGTAGATAGTCAAAATGTTGGGTGATAACGAAGTGTGGTATTCTCCAATTTTACTTCCCAATCAAACCTAATAAAAAATAGGTCCTCAATGAAAGAAATAAAGAACCATGCAAATTTTGCAAGCATTTTCCTTATTCAGAAATAACTTCTATAAGGTTGCAAATCAATAATTGCTTCAAAGTTTCTTGTTCATTTCCTCTATACTTTATCACTTGAATGATGATTTCATTGTGAACGCATATTTTATACAATATTGATGCATTCTATTCAGACTGTCAGACATAAATCATACATAGATATGTGCTTTAAAGCAAAGATGGCTAATTAGTAGGGAAATTATATACTAATCATCGTGATTAGTAGGATAAGCCAGGTATCACCAAAGCGAGGGAATTGATTAGAGAATCTTCAAAGAAAATTGTACAACAAGTGCGGTCATACTATTATAATACTTTCTCTATTTCTTTTGATTGGATCATTTATTTTTTTGGTGAATGATTAAAATGACCAAATGTTACATCTACACAACTCGAGGTGGTATGATTTGAGAGCTTTCCAACTCGGAGAAGTAAGTTAAAAAGAAAACAATTTGACAGTGAATCTTAAGGAAGCGGAAATACATTATTATGATCTTGAATAACTTGACTATCAAGTCACAATAAGCTATGAACAATTTTAGGTCACGGATAATTGCTCTAATTAGGACCTAAGCATTGGACTTGATCTTGTAATTTGAAAATTCAATCAATATAATCAAATTGGCTATTGGCCAACCTTTTTTACTAGCGTTTATATTTTAGCCTTAGCTTTTCAATTGTTTTGGTTTATCAACCAAAATGTAGAGTTTTGATTAAAGAAGACTATTGGGCAACTTTTTTTGACCAAAAATAAAAAATCGTCATTTAACACATTGACAGCTCTCATATAGTAACTAATTTTACCAAACATATATAGAAATAATGAAACAACTAATTAACTAAATGAAGCAATTCAATAGCTTTTATTACCAACTAATAAACAAGTCAATGACCTAGCTAGATATGCATCATCGTTAGCAAATTGGTTGCTAAACAAGCCAATTAGCTAGCTAGATATGCATCATCGTTAAAGTCGGTGTTAACTACTAATCTGAACTTTTTTCTAATTAATTGAAATTTATAGAGTTGCACAAAATGATTGTACTCTTACCTGGAATCTCGATGTAATAGATATTTAGTGTACTTGGAAGAGAAGATAATTGTCTCTATATATATATAGATATAATGAAAAATATAAGATAAAGGAATCATGTTCAAAGCTTTTAAATAGGGAGATTGAGGGAAGAAAATCTTCCATAATTCTATTGGCACATATAGAAAATCTAATAAAAACATTTCCTTTCTTTTGATGGATATACTCATTTCCTTAGGCGAAGATTTAGGACAAACAATTTCGAGCAATATATCTTTCACTTGTTTCTATTGGCAGGGAGTTCAATTACTCTATTAAATATATTTATAAAACTTCCTATATATGAACCAATCGATTATTAATATTTCCTATTCAATTATTAGGCGAAATATGGCCCATGTTATTAATTAATTAACTAATTAATAATAATATCAATAATAATAATAATAATATCAATAGTAATAGTAATAATAATAATAACAATAATAATAACAACAATAATAATAATACCATTTTATGTATTAGTTAAGTAGTTAGTGTCTAACAATACTAGAACTTGTTAATCTATGCGTGCATATAAACAAGAAACTGGTGCCACGTGGCACTCTTCCTAGGGAGTTTTAGTTCTTGTAATCCATGTACAATAAAAAATTTAGAAATTTCATAGTATAGGGTTTGATCCCAAGACCTCAAGTATGTATACTAAAGTCTTAACCACTAGACTAAGGTTTATTTAGTGTTATTATCATAAAGTATTATATTAATAAATGAAATTTTTTCTTACCTAGGGCGTAGGTCGGGCCTAATAACTAGTTTGGTATGAGAAAATGATAGGCGTGTCGCATACCTAACAAAAATAATTAACCTAACTTAACCTCCTAGCTATTTTGGCGTCGTTGCCGGGGAGGATGTATTGTTCTATTTGTTTTTATTGTTGGTGAGACTAAACTTTATATTTTCATATCGTGAATAATTTATTTATTTTGAATAACTTTTTTGTATCATGGAGTCGTGTTATTTTGATGATGGGGATAATTCTTTTGCTAGGCAACATAGTCGTAATTCTTGGGATTCTCATGTTTACGGTTTTGATACATCATATCAAAATCCCCCCAATTTTTGCACGAGTTCTCTTGAATTAATGTTATGTGAATCTCATGTATATGCTACTAATTCTAGAGCAATTTTTTCTTTTCCTCGATATGGGAATGAAGTGTTTTGGAAATACTATCATAGACTTGGTGATTTTATCGGTCCTAATCATGGAATTGAATTATGGGATATGTGCCTAGTGATTTATGAGAGGTTAAATGAAGAAACCAGCAGAATGGTGGTAGAATCTATGTCTAATGGAGGATTTCTATTCTAATCTTCTGATTACTGTTGGGATTTAATTGAGTGGTTGGCTAGGGATACTTATGAGTGGGAGATGTCTATATCAGCTAGAGTAATTCCTTCACCCCCAACTTACATTACACCATCTCCTTATTGTTCTAATTGTCACTCTACTTCTCATGATATTTTGTCTTATGATATGATTTTAGTGAATGATTTCACCACCTCACCCAATATGAATTTGATTACTATACTCAAAATTCTCATCCCCAACCGTATATTTATGATGATGATGATGTGGGTTGAAAATGAGTGTTATGGGATTGATGTTCAAAGTATAGGAAAAATCAATGTGATGGAGATTTCAGACGAAGAACTCTTGGTTGAAAAACCTTTCTTAGAGAAGTCTATAGATGAGAGTGATGTGATTTATGAGTCTTTATCGATTCCACCTACTGTTTTTGAGTCTCATATTCCTTTCTCTCAAATACTTGACCTCATTCCTTCTTTCCCTATATTATATCCTCCATTATTCATTATTTTTCGCTCTTTGAATGACTTCTGGGATCATGTAGTTAATGTATATTCGGTTTCTTCCCAACCTGTTGGGTCATGTAATAAAAAGACTAATAACTGTTCTTTTTATTCCTTCTCTTGTGGATATAACTTTTTCTTTGATTTTTTTTGCAGGTCTTGTAGAGAATTAGAACTTATTTTATTTTACATTTTCTTTTGCAAATTATTTGCTTTTTTGTGAGATGCATGCAGATGCATTTGACAAACTACTAAGGGTTTTGATGAGCTATTCCTGGGAGGCAACCCAAGTTTTCTAACCTTTTTTTCTTTTTAATTTTAGAGATAGGAAATTCTAATATTTTATTTGATTACTAACTTAGAAAATTTGTGCAAATTGTGATCCAGGGGATGAGTTCCTATTATTCATTGAGATTAATTTTTAGATACTTGATCTTATACTCTATGAAGAGGTTCAATTAAGGGTTTTCACCCACGACACTTTTGGTATACTCTTTCCTTTCTCCTGTTCAAGTTTTTGAGAGTCATCTCTTTTCGCCATTTATTTTGGCTTAACTTGATTGTGTGATTGAGGAAGTTGATCATGTTATGTGGTTGTGGATTTTTTCCCTTTCTCTTCCCCTTCCTATATTTATTTTTCACATTGTCAATGTGTTATTTAGCTTGGGAGAGTATTTACTTTTTGGGTCATAACTTTGCACATATTTTTGTTTAGATTCATAATATATTTGACTTCTTCTGCATATTTGCATATATTGGCTTTGTGGGTATGCCTTCTAAAAACCTTCACGAGACCTTACTCGCCACTAGGGCGGCCTAGGGGTTTAGGGCTTGTTGCACATGCTAAGTGCAATCGTGATTCCTACGAAAGTGAGTTAGGATTTATTGCTTTCTTAGTATTAGGAGCATATTAGTTGCATTCATGCATCTTGTTAATTACAAGAAATATATGTTTTATTTCATGAGATTGATAATTTATGAGATTTGGGCATATTTTGGATATTGGAATTAAAATTTACAAGATTGAGTTAGACTGCATTGATCGATTCATTGTACGATTGTTTTTGCAACTTGAATGGTTTGTGGTATGATTGGTTGACATTCCTCAAGAAAGAGTTTGATTTTACTTGGTAAGCATAAGCCTTGTGAGGATTTTTTTCAAGCCTTATAGACTGACACATCTACATCAATCTTCTACTTTTTGTTGTGTGATATTCCTCGTGAAGTATGACTCTTGAACTTGCCTTGGCACTCTTCGAGACTTCTGTGGCATATGCATGTGTTGATATGATTGAGGCGTTCTTTTCGTCGTTTTGAGCCTTCATACATTTTCTTTTCATATATATTATTCCCTTTAATTAACCATGTTGAGATTTTGATATCCCATTCTCTTGATCAACCTACATTATATGCCTCTAGCCTTTTATGATTTCTCTACCAAAGCCTTGATAAGTGGAGTAACATTAAAGTTCATATTTTGAGCTTGTGTTTGTGGTTTTTCGGTAATTATTGGAAGAAAATATGTTGAAAGAAAAAAATGTTTAAAATTATAGTGTGAAACTGCAAAATGAAATGAATGATGAAGAAGTTGTGAGGAGTAATTCTGAAAATTTGAAAAAAAAAAAGAAATAAGTGAAAAAAAGATTGAATAAAAGGTGAAACAATGTTTGTCGGAGTTGATAAAGATATGTATTATCTTGATTTATTGGCAATGTGTTATTAAATTTCTAGTAGAAGTTTTTGTGGCTTTTGCATCTAATGGCCATAGATATGTTAAAGTGTTATTTCCTCCACTAGTTGGTTTTTAGCACCACATTCCCAAATATTTTCCTACCTTTACCTTAGCCACACTACAACGCTTTATAAGTCCTCAAGATCTATATACATGTTTTCGCCAGTTTTAAGTGGAGAATGAGACGATAGTCAAGTTTAAAGAAAAAATACTTCATTCGAGTCGACTTGGTATATGTTTGAGCGGAAATTACATAACCTATAAGCACATGAGAGAATGTGTGTTCGACTAAAGTGAGGTTTATCAAGTTTACTTGAGTCTAGCTTGAGGGAAGGTTTGTGGTTTGCCATGGTGAGTTAAGTTGCGATTACATAAATTTATATGAGGTGTGATTTGTGGTCTATCTTAGTCTAATCTTATAATTATAATATCTTTCATATGCCCGAATTTCATGTGTTGGACACTGAATGGTTGAACGTATAGTTCCTGTTCAAAAGTTCATTTTACTCTTCCCTTGTGAATTGGTTTGGTTTGCTTGAGGACAAGCAAAAGTTTAGCTTGGGAAAGTTTGATAAGAACATATTCTAACATCATTTAGTTGCATATTAGGGTGCATTTTCATGTAGCATTAGAACATATTTACATTATTGCATTTATGCATATTTAGGTCCCTTTTTAAAAGCTACGATGCTTTCATGGGTTGTTTGGTGTTTTGATGTAATTTCAGGTACTTTGGACTCTTTTTTAAAGACATGATGACTAAGGCACTTGTATTACCATCAAAACAATATATCATGTGCTCAAAACAGATTGGAATTGAAGAAGATACAAAGGACTTCATGCACTTGTGCGAAATATAACACCTCTGAACCATTATACTCATAACGTTTGATAAAAATATGATAATGAGGTGATTCCAATTATGTTGGAAATTAGACTCAAATAGCTTTCTAACGATATGTTACATGCGTAAAACGGAGCTCTGTATCAAAAGTTATAGCGGTTCAAAGTTGAGTTGTGAAATCTGATGATTACAGGGTAACACGCCTGTGTCACCCTGATTTATTCAAGGCCGTAGCTTATTTTCGTATATTAGATTTTATGGTTACAAGTCAACACGCCCGTGGCACTATTGACACATCCGTGTTGGTCTGCTTCATGACGCGTTTTGCGAAGTCGGTTTTATTATTTTAGGAAGTTATAAATACTCTTTTATTTGTTTAATGACGGGAGATAGTTCATTGTACACACTTTTTTAGGGTTTCTAGAGAGAAGTTAGAGAGAGAAACTTATAGATCTTCATTGTTCTTCAAGACTCTACCTTTCTTCCATTAATTCAAGTATTTATTTTCTCTTTGTTTTATATTATGAACTTTAACTATTGTTCTCTAGTTTGTTTATTGGGAAATTAAATTTCCTTAGGTTCCCCTGAGGTTTGACGTAATTCTCAAATTACCCCTCACATTTGGGGAATTCCTCAGGTACCTCTGAGGTTTGTGTTTGGGTCTAAAATACCCTTACTCTTGACGGAATCCTAACGCCGTTAACTTTTTTTCTCTCTTTCTTCAGTTTTCTTTCCTTCCTCTCACCCTCCTCCATTGATGAACCTCCAAGCTTTCTCTCTCCTCTCACCATCCTCCGAAATTTCCCAATTTTTCTCAGAATTTTCTCTCTCTCCTCCCACCATTATTCTACCTCTCTATTTTTCGGTACCCAAAACAACCTCATTCACCACCTAACTGCCTCCCCACTTGTGAACACTATTCTTATAATTTTTGCATTCTTGTTAAAAAGTAGCAGAAGAGGAATTTTCCATCTTATAAGCAAACTGGGTCATAAAAATTCTGCTTTAATTTCAATATATGAAGTACTCATAGCATAAATTTAGTATGGTGGGTCAATTTAATGGAGTAATGGGTTTTTTTGAAGCTCAAATGGTGGGTCAATTCTGACTTGAAATTTTCTGCCAACTAAATATTGGAAATTCTAATATGAAAGTTGTTTGATTTAGTTGTTGTTGGATGATTTTGGGTTTTGAAGCAGTAGATGATTTTTTTGTCTTTGAAGTTCTGAAGGTTATAAGCTTGTTAAAGCACTTAAAAAACTATAGTTTGATTACATTTTGATTGTGAAGAAGATGAGTGGTGAAGAAAAAGAGGGCTAGAGAGATGAAGGAGATGAAGATGGAGAGGGGAGAGGGGAAAAAAATTAACAGCGTTAACCTACCTTCAATAATAAGGTATTTTAGATCCAAACACAAACCTCAGGGGTATCTGAGGAATTCCCCAAATGTGAGGGGTAATTTTGGAATCACGTCAAACCTCAGGGGTACCTGAGGAAATTTCCCTTGTTTATTTATTTCAATTATGCTTGACTGGTTTCTTTTATCTATGGTTAAGTTGAACCCTAGTATGAATTAATTCATGATTATTTCTTTAAATCCCCAAATTAGTTGTTTATTTGTTCTTGCTTAATTGATAGAGCATACTTCAATACTAGATTAGGGATAATTAGTATTGTTATTATTCCATTGTCTTGATCACAAATTCACAACGGGAGTTGAGTTTTGACGGATTTGGGTATTTCAATTAAGGACATGAAATTCTCCACGGGAGTAGGAAGAATGGATTGTTAGGAAGTTAGAGTGTCGCATTTAATGTCTTTAATTTGCATGATTCCACGGGAGTAGGCTTGAGTGCTTATAAAGGAAGCCATACATATTCGGGAGAGATTTATGGTATTTTATAGGGTGGACTTTTCCTTGTGAACATTTAATTGATTAGTTTGAGGTAGGAATTATTTTGTATTACTCTATACTAGTGGAGATACTTAACTGTAGAGTCTTTTATTTATATATTGATTAGTATAGTTCATTCGACCATTATTAATATTAAACTCCTTTAGTCTTACCATTACATAAGGGCTAATAGAACAACTTCCTCTTTGTGGGATTGATCCTGACTTACCCTACTACATAGTTAGGAGGTTTAGTAGGTTATTTATTTTTTAGGTGCGCGACACGCCTATCAGAAAGTGTACCAATATTATTTCATATTACCAAAAGTGCTCTAATAATGATATCGAATCCCTTGGACATACTAAATAATCTCTTATGATAAAATTAGAAGTATTTCTTAAATTTATATATTTAGAGTGTCGACCCTATCATAGTCCTTTTGTAGGTCAATCTTGAGCGCGAGCCAACCCCACTAATCTTTTTTTATTCATAGAAGGGAGAACTTCCAATGCAACAACTAAGTTAATATCCGCGCCCCTTCCCTTAATAAAACTGTTCTGGTTTTTAGAGATTAATTTCGGAATTAAACTCTTTAACCTACTAACCACCAACTAATTAACCACTATTTTGGTGACCAGTTTATACATGGTGTTGCACAAACTAATCGATCGGAACTAATTTATGGTTTCCGGAGAATTTTGTTTAGGGATAAGGCATATCAGAGCTTGACTTAGATCTTCTGGGATCTTCCCCTGTTGAAACCAAGACTGAATGGTCTAACACGTATCAAGGCCAATGAGGTTCCAAGCATGTTGGAAGAATAATGGGTGGAAACCATTAGGCCCCGAGGCCTTCGCGTTTTCATGCTAAATAGTGCCTGGCGAATCACCTCCCAGCTAGGGATAGAGCAAATATCTTACTGTGACGGATCCCCGGGATGGTCAAGACAGGTAAAGGAGCATTGCACTTGTTCAGATGAATAGAGCTTAGTGTAAAAGTCAAGGATATGGGCACTAATGTCGATTGGATTAATTACATCATTACCCACCTCATCTCTTAAGCATAAAATCCTTCTACGACTTCGTTTAATGAGTACACTTCTACGGAAATATCTAGTGATCTGATCCCCTTCTTCCATTATATCGCAACGACTCTTAGTTCTCCACAATAACTCCTCTTGATATAAAATTTTCATTAACTCTTTTTGGAGGTTAGTCTCTAAGTCTTGGTGGTAACCTGAGAAAGGGTTATTTTGGAGATAGATTTGAGTGTTGTTGAGTCTGGCCACAATATGTCTTTTCCGGCGTATACATTCCCAAAGTAGTTTTTATTCCACTCAGTAAGTGCATTCCTCGTTTCGCCTAATTTCTCCTCAATCTGAACATGCCTAACCCGGGCCTGTTTAACAACCTCAAGATAGTCTTTATTTAGGGTCCATATAGGTTCAAACCTGAACGGTTTAGGGTCTACAGGAGAAATTTTATTGGTCAGTTTCAACAGGATAGGACAATGGTCGGATGTGATTCTATGGAGGTGCCACATGTTATGATCCGGGAAAGTTTAATTTGGAGCCACTCATCATTAGCCCACCCTCGAACCAAACGCTCATAAATTGGATTGTTTTTTCTTTTATTAGTCCACGTGTACTTAGGTCCATTAGAGCCAATATCAATTTAATTGCAATCATTAATTGTTGTGACGTACACTGAAGCCCTAGTTTGAGAAATTTTTCGACCCCCAAGTTTATCACCTTGAGAGATAACCTCATTAAAATCACCTAATACTAACCAGGTTTATTAACACTAGCAGCAAATATTTTCATATCTTCCCATACAACTTCCTAACATGCAACTTAGGACTTACGTAAATAGCTGAAAAATAAAGGAGGATTGAAGGTTATGAACCTGAATGATGTCATGCACGCCTTGAGCTCCTTCTCCTAAAGGGTGGTAATCGATGACACTCGAATTCCATATGAGAAGGATTCCCCCCACGAACCTAATAGGCTCCACGAGGTACCACGAGTCCATGCCTAGCCCCAAAAATGCCCTTCGTCCTGTCTCTCGATACCCAAGTCTCGACCAGTACATCCATAAAAGGAGAATGATGATGGATTAACAACCGAAATTTTGACGCAAAAGATGGTCGGCTAACGCCGCGCACGTTCCATAAAAGAATGGTCATCCCTTCAAAGAGGTTGGGGCAAGGCAAGTTTTGTAAAAGAAAAAGTAATGAGTGATAGCTGGTGGGATAAAGTGGACTACATTCTTGCCTTCACTGGACCCATTTATGAGATGATAAGGGCTTGTGATACCGATAAGCCAAGTCTACATTTGGTATATGAGATGTGGGACTCTATGCTTGAAAAGGTGAAAATTGTGATTTATACTCATGAAGGATTAACAGATGATGATGATGATGATTACTCCGAGTTTTTTGAAGTAGTTCATCGCATTATTGTAGCTCGTTGGACAAAAAGCAACACTCCTCTTAATTGCTTAGCTCACTCATTAAATCCTAGGTAAATTCTTTCTTATATATTTAGATCAATTTACTCATTTTTTTAATATTACATGAATAATGATTGTTTCTATATTTTTTTTATTCTTTTGAAGGTTTTATAGTGAGGCATGGCTTGAAGAAAATCCAAATAGAGTACCTCCGCATAGAGACACAGAAATATCTGAAGGAAGAGTAAGTTGTTTTAGAAGACTATTTCCTGACAATGCTGATTTTGCCCGAGCTATGGATGAATATACCATGTTCTCATACAAGTCTGGAGTATACAGGGGTGGAGAAAACTTATATACTAGGGGTACCATGGATCCTATGTCATGGTGGGTTAACTTTGGTTCATCTACTAGTTTGCTTCAAGCTTTGGCCTTCAGATATCTTGGACAACCTACTTCATCTTCATGTTGTGAACGTAATTGGAGCATATATTCTTTTATTCACTCACTTAGGAGAAATAGGTTGAATCCAAAACGAGCTGAAAATTTGGTGAAGATTCACACTAATCTGCGTCTTCTATCAAGGAACACAAATGAATACACAGCTGGGAAGACAAAATTGTGGGATGTAGGTGGTGATCAATTTGATGTCATGGATGATGGGAACGATGAAAACGCCTTTCTAGAGTTTGCCGACCTTTCTCTTGATGAACCGGATCTTGAATCTGTATTTTTTCCTTAGTGGTTTTAGCTAATATAAGCTCACATAATTATTTTTATTTGGATTTATTATAAGTTGCATTGGTTAACTTTATTTTTGAACATGTTTATATATTATATATTAAAAATTGCGTTTCCCTCACGTTTTCTCAGTTTTAAAATTTGCGTTTCCCCGTGTCCCCGTGTCCCCGTGTCCTATCCCGTGTCGCGTTTCTGTGCAAGCTAGGTTAGGGGTATGTAGGATTCTCTATCGAATCCCCTCGTTTCCGGGTGCCCAAGGATCGACTTCAGTTCCGGTTACGGGACACGTCCACATCCTCCGATGCGGCCAAAGAGCCATCTCGGCTTCGCGTGGGTTTCTTCTCCCTCTTGCCTCCTCCAAGACATCGATCCCAACTGTCGCATGGGGCAATGAAGTCAAGATAGGATGACCGCATTGGTACTGCTCTTTGCTAAGGCTCGAAATGACATGGAGTTGATGAGAACCACCGTTATCACTTTAGTCTTTAGGTAGGAGGGAGTCGGATTCAACCATGGGATATTATGATCAGTATTACTTTGAACTCATAGGATATTATGATGAGTTGGCTCGTTTGAATCCCTTTTCCCTCATGCAAGTGCCACAAGTGTGATTGTGGTCTGGGTGCGAAACTGGCGAGAGATAGAGAATAGATTTTCCGCCAGTTTGTCATTGGTCTCGATAGCACGATTTATGGGGTTATGCGCACCAAATAATTTTCACAACAACCTCTTGGTGACACTAATCGAGCCTATCAAACATTGATCCAAGAGGAACAATCTCGGGCTGATTCTCGAGATAAAGGGGTAATTGGGTAAATGACAATGTTCATGCTTTTTACGTTCAATCTGATCGTGGCAAGACTCGCTTCACGCGCATTGATAAGTCAAAACTTGTTTTCTCTCATTGTAAACAAAAAGGGACATGAAATCAATACTTGTTTTAAAATTCACGGCAACCATGATTGGTATGAGGAGCGCTTGCGTGCGCGTAATGCGGGGCGTCTTGACAAAGGGACTGCTTTGATGTATTAGGCTCATTGCTTCAGAATGGAATGAACACACTTCTGCAAATCCTTTATGTGGTGTTATATGTATTATTATCTACATTTAGAAGGTCCTTGTTCTTAGCCTTGTTATGAGAAAATAGAGTTTATGCATCAGTACGCGTGATTACTTCGATAATTTATTAGCAGTTAGAATCATCATTCAAACTACTTTGTATAGTAATAAGTTTTTGTATATACATATTGTTGAAACTGTGTACATTTTTGCAAATTTGCAGTAGAATTTAGTTATAGAGGCACAAAATTTGAAGAGCAGAATAAATAGCATATACAAGTGCAACTAGAGAGCTGTCTTATTACTATGACAACACCAAAAGGGTTGCTGCATTCCTTCATATATACTTAGAAAATTCTTATAGTGATTCCTTAGTACATGAAGGTCGTTCTAAACTATATATATAATCATACAAAAGGTCGTAGAATTTTTTTTTTGTTGCTATATACCTAGATTGCCTAAGAAAGATGGTGTTTTTTCCACTATTAAGCAATATACCCTTTATACTTTGAAATTTTTTACAACAATTACTTAGGAGATGCAGGTCCTTCTAAACGTACATAATCATACATAAATCCGCAGAACTTTCCATTATTCCTAGGTTGCCTGAGAAAGATAGTGTTTTGTCCACTCTTAAGCAAATTGCCCGGTATACCTATGCTGTATAGTTGATACAATCCGTGAATCCCATGTCTTGCGATTGCATTGTCCTTTCCTACTAATGATGTTGAGAAAACGGCAATTGAGTCAGGGTTGTTGACCCTAACCTGAAAATTATAGTGTAAAAGGTAAATATTGCAACGAAAGAGAAAACATTAGAAATATCAAGTGATTGATTGCACGAAAGGAATGTGAACGATTTGCCTACCTGTAGTGCAGCAAAATTTGCAGCTGCTAGCGCGATCTGTAATGTATAGTTACCATTGGGAACAACATCCTTTAAGGGGAATACAACCTGCCATACGGTTGGTTGATATATCTCTGGTCCTGTCTTCCTACAACCAGAGAATTAAGCTTACTAAAATAAGAAAAATTCACCAGAAGTGTTCCACTTAGAACCAGATTTTTCATAAGAATCTCAACTAGTCTACAATAATCTCGACAAGGCATCCTCCATAATTGAGATTGTCCGACTTTCCAGGAATAGTCGTAGTTGAAATTATTATGGTAATTCTGATAAAACAATGTCCATAATTCAAAATCTGTAGATGTTCAGTCAGCTGGTATGAACTACGAAGTACGTACCTTAACACATGAGCGTAAAACCAATCCTTGGTATGATTACTAACACCAATAGTGTAAGTAAGATCTTGCTTAGGGTAAATCTCTGAGTAACGATCCCATAGACCATATTGTCTGTACCTATTGGTTAAAAAAAAGGCTTCAATATAATGAATCCTAAAGTTAAGATAAGAAATGAAGAAAAGAAGTGTGTAAAAACTAACTTGTTTTCCTGATCATTTAATATTGGGTTGGCAAAGTTCGGACTTGGGTCTGGCACAAAGAACTCAGCTGCACTACGGTCCGGGAAACCGATTTCCCATAGTGTCTCTCCACTTCGTGGGGGCGTGTATACTTGATCACCCAAGTTGATTTGCTTCCCTGCATTTGAAGGAAACTAAATGTAATGTAGGCATGTTTGTAATAGTAAAAAAAACAAGGGCCATGATATGGCAATTTTAATACAAAAATAGTGTCAAAATCAAGGTGTTACGTGCAATATATAGAGAGAGGAAAATATAGCACAATATCATGAAATATAAGCATATTTGATTGTCAATACCTGGTGCAATGTCAATTTCGGATGCAGATTTGTAATCTCCTATGAATCCTGGAGCCCATGCATAAAGGTTGTACTTGCCAACATGAACATTTGGTATCGTAAACTTTCCTTCACGATCAGTCTGAGCCCAAAATTGATAACCCTGTTGCACTTAAAGATAATTAGTTCTCTATTTCACAATATCATGAACTCTTTAATCCTCATAGAAAAAAAGGTCAATATTCTAAATTTCACGATAGTAAACTATTGATGTCATTTCTTTCTTACTTTCATTTCACTTTGCCATGAGCCCACTTCTCCAGGTTGTGCCAAACCAACCCATCCTAAATTCGCTGGTACTGGTGGTTTAGATCTATCATTCATAAAAAAAATTAACTCCTTAACTGCGCATTAATTAAGTTGCATATAAACTCTGATAGCTCAATGAATAAATAGAATGTAAAAAACCACTGTAATTTAAATGAGTTTGTGTAAAATTATATTGGAATTGATGCTATTTGTTATGAACTACCAAATAAATCATGTAAGAAATCAGAATGATTCAAGGATAGAATGTAACAAACCACTGTATTTTTAATGAATTTGTGTAAAATTATATTGGAATTGATGCTATTTGTTATGAACTACCAATTAAATCATGTAAGAAATCAGAATGATTCAAGGAAATACCCATCTTTGACGAGCAATTTACCACAACCGATCCACGTTGATTTGCCTTTGGAAAATCTTCGGATACTGGGAATTCGTAAGGCCAACTCTTAAGTTCCTCTTGCAGCTGAAATGACGAAACTTAATTTAAGGGGACACGCATATCTAATCAAAGTGATATACGTCTAGATCTCATAAGATTAATCTCAAGTTCTCAACCATGAATAATATTTGAATAATTCTGGCTAGGAAAAAAAGCCTTGATACCAAATGAGTGATAACTTGTTAAATTGGTTATTTTGTTTCATTTGTTTATCTATTTATCTTGCCCTCTATACCTAGCGAATCAGAGTTGTTGAATTATTTTGAGAACACATCCCATTATGATATAAAAGTACATAATTTGGATATTTTTATTGATGGTGACTACAATTTGTATAGTTATAAGAAGACTGACCATACATATATATATATTTATATATATATAGGAATGAGATCTTGTGAAAACACCCATAAAGCTGAAAACTGAAAACAGAAGATCTAAGCCATTGAATAACTTAATTAGATGATCCCGCGGCTGGGAATTATTGTGTGCCATTACTGTCATGCACAATACCACAACCCAACTTTTGCAATTCCCTTTCTCTCTCCGGACCACAAATTCATCATACAACAATGGAGAATCTCCATTTTCTCTCTCCTCTCACCATTTCATTTCTAGGAACTTAAGCAAATTCATGATAGGTATGCATAATTCAAAGGCAAAATCTTCCCTTAATTTCACTATTTTCTGCCATTTTTCTTGTGAGAAATTCTCGAGGAATTTGAGAAATTCAAATCAAGAATTTGAAATTGAACAAATAAAGATTCCGAGAAACGAATTGATTCAACTTAATCTATTGGAATCAATTAAGGTAAGATTGAACTACAACAATCAACTAAGATGCGAAAAATCTGAGAGAATTTTCGAGAAAAAATGTGAGAAAATTCGAGAAAAAGGTGCGAGAAATTTCGAGTAATTCTAAGAAAGAAGAAATTCAATTGAAACGAATCGAATTAATGGAAAGACGAAGATCAATCGAGAAATAAGAACTCCGAGAAAGTAGAAAAATTTCGAGCAGAAGAAAAAATGATCTGAGAAATTTCGAGAAAAAAAATCAAGAAAATTAGAACTTCAATTTGAAGCGAAGAAGATCCAGGATTGAACTTGGTTGCTCTGTACCATGTGATTTTTTGAAAAACAGAAAGATTGGAGAAGCGAATTACCCAACAGCTTTTTAATGCAATCTTCACCCATGTTCATGTTGCTTGTATCATGTTCATGGAAGATACCTAGACTTAACCAAAGATGAATCAACTGATTTTTCATGGTTGAACTACCCTTAGGAAGGATTGCACAGTACTCATTGTTTCACAGTATGGAAAGGTAAATTATTTCTCCCAAGATCCTCAAAAGAAGAAAAATCTGGTGAAATTAATATCTCCTTAAGAAGCAGCTTCATTCATGATGAGAGAATTTGAAGAAGAAGGTGATGAATATCAAGAATTAAAAGTTAACCGTAGTACTATGATATAGACATATAGTTAAAGTTACCCTTATAATACTCAAAGTTATCCTTATAATACTCAAAGTTACCCTAGAAAGATGAAAATTAATTATGATATAATAAAGTTATCCTAAACGTACTAAAAGTTACCCTTATAATATATAAAGTTGCCCTTGAAATATATAAAGTTATCCTTCATATAATGAAGTTACCCTAAAACTGGCAAAAGTTACCCCTAAAGTATATAAAGTTACCCTAAAAGTGGTAAAAGTTACCCTTGTTTTCAGTTTTCAGATTAGAGTTGTTTTCAGCGGATCCTACCCCTATATATATATATATATATATATATATATATATGTATCTAACTTTTTTTCTTTTATAATATGGTTTCAAAGCAATTGAACACTATATGGTCATATTTATATACCTGATTCTTTGCTTCTTGCCATAGTGCACGAGGATCTCCTTTCCCAGAATTCAAATGCACAAAATATGGTCCATATACCTTTTTCCATGGCTCACCATTTGTGAACTTCATTATCAAGTCGGGTCCAGCGTAATGAATACTATGAAACACCTGTCGAAAATGGTAGAATGGATCATAAAAGTTGCACAAAAAGCTTTTGATGATAGAATTAAGGAATTAATGGTTGAAGTTCATAGCTTGAGTACATACAGAAAGCATATTTGGGCCAACATGAGATGTAAGATCTTGTTTATGAGGACCTCTTGTTCGGAATTCATCACTTGGTGTTATGAGCCAAATTCCAACTGAAGGATCGGTGCAAACCCACCCATGTAACTTGTTATCTTTGTGATCAAATGCATACTGATACTTGTCATCAACCTAAATAACCATATGCATGTTACTATGTTAGGGTTTAAAATGTTATAAATTTAACCACGTGCATACTGGTACTTGTCTAAAAATTTTAATTTGAATTGAATTTGACTCTATTACTTGAAGTGAAATAATGAACATAAAACAAATAATTAAGGTAATTAAAACATTGATTATTTATTGAAAGCACAAAGTCCAAAAAGTTACAATATGAAAATACCTCTCCTTTTATTTTTGGATTGGTTGGATTTGTCAAATGAACAGCTTCTTTGTAGGCCAAAGGCTTACCAGTCTCACGGTCTCGATTCATTGGCATGACTCTTTGTAACTTATCCGAAACTGCCATATATAGAAACCTGAAAAAACAATTATCTTCTAGTCTAAGAAACTTAATTATATTTAAAAAGCTGAATGAGAAAGAGGTTGGTTAGTAAACAAGAGAAAAATCGAGGCAAAACCCAAATTAATATATAGCGACATGTGCTTGGTGCTCCATTTAATTTACTCATATTTACACAAACCACGTCAATGAAGTGGCAAAATCTTAAATAAAGTGCACTTGAAATAATTTATTATGAGAATGAAGTGACCATATTATATTTGCATTACGAGAGTCCGTACTAATTTTAAGGATAGTTTTTAATATCTAAAAATAAGTTATTATAAGTTCGCAACCAAATACTTGTGGTAAATACATAACCTAAAATGGCCTTACTTCTGAGTGTCAAGCTTATGAACCGTCCTTATATATTGCACATCCGTAGCAGGCGTTCCTTTATCGCGCGTGAATATAGCATAAGAGTAGAATCCAGAGCGACCACGAAGTAATATATACCTACATAATCATATAATAACAAAAGTTATAATCTTATATTCAAGTTTCACTTACTTCCTCCGTTTTTTAAAACTTTTTATATTAGGAAATTTCAAATTAGATGTTACACTTTTATTTTGGATAATAATTTCTCTCTAACTCTCTCCTATCACATGTTTACATGGCACCCTTTTGATTTCTTTCTTTCTATCTCTCTGCTCTCAATAATTACCTAGGAGTACGTAATCTGAAAAGTGTAACATGTAAAAAAACGGAGGAAGTATATATATGTCTCCTATATATACCCTTGTTATGATAAGGTGTTTGCATGGATATATATATACCTATAATCTACTTGTAGTGGAACCTTTGACGTCTTCGGACAAAGAAATGAAATCTCTGCCTGATCCTCAGTTTGTTTTATAATTTTAAAACTTGCTCCTACAAGCCTGTAAAGTAACATATATTATATTACATCCTTTCGGAATTAATTGTCACATTAAGATATGCAATTTTAATTAAACTAGTGGCAATACTATAATTAGATCCAAAAAGTAGTAGTAATACCGTATTTGATCATCTGTTCTATCGTTGTCGTCAGAATTAGTTGATGCTATATCCCAGTACCTGTATAAATTAACCATTAATTAGATGAGATAAAAATGTGACTCAAGTTATTATATATGTCCAAAATTCAAAATACTATAAGTCGTTACATAATATAGATACAATTTTAATTAAACTTAACTAATGTTTCTAATGGGATAAATTGACAAACATTTTAAAATTGAGATAGTATTAATGTACGTAAACAAAACTCATATTATAAACTACATAAACAAGAAAATATACCCTCTATCAGATGGTCGATTCGAAACAGCAAGTATATTTTCTAAGCCACCATATCGTATTCCGATAATGTAGCCCTGTGGAACTTGTAAGGTGAGTTGAACAATGCCGTTGTCCAACACAACCTACATGATTATGTTGTAGGTATTATTGAATTGCAGTTCAATATTTAATATTATTATAGTTATTGAAGGGTGAAACTCATGTATGTCTTAAAATCGAAGAGTTATTCTTACTTGCTTGGCAGTTGCATTAACCCGAACACCACCATTTGGATTTGCAGTTGGTTGTGCATTTGGATTTGCAGTTGGTTTGCGTCCCGCTGGTGCCTTACTACGAATTATATAGACAAGAGGATTAATTTTGGATGACTATTCAATAGCTACAATTATATTGTAGTCATTATAATTAATGGAATCTTAACCCTTTAATTTTGTAGACTAATCCTATTCTTGCTTATTGGTTTGTGATGAAAGTTAATCTAGAAAATTTTAGATAGGTCATGTTATGTAAGGAAAAATCTTATATGCATGTCTTAAATTGTCTAGAAAAATCTTGTAAAATATCTATGTAAAAAAAATCTAAGTTTAGAATATTTTAGTGTGTGTTAGAAATATAAAAGTCTAAAAAAATCTAAGTTAAATATCTAATTAGTGGAACTTAGTAGAAAAATCTAGATGATGTATATTGGGTCTATAAATACCCAAGAGGTCATGTAACTCATTTTCAAGCAATGAATAAAAGAAACTATTTCATGAAATGGGTTATGCTATATGCAGCCCTAAGGGCTGCATATAAGACATAAATACATTGCTTAAAATGGAATTTAGTTGTAAATTTATGACAAAAGTTTGCATTAATCTATGTAATAAATGATCAGTTAATGCTTGTTTTTTCCATTTTTAGCTTCTTATATGCAGCCCTTAGGGCTGCATTTAGCTTTTTCCTCATGAAATAGTCCACCACTCTTCCCTAATTATAATCATGGTATCAGAGCCGGAACGTGATAACGCCAACATTCGAATAGCAAGAAGGAGATAGAAGATGCAAATTATCAAGTTGACGGTTGAAGCAAGGTAAAAGAAGTTGAGGTAAGTGTCAAATTTAAAATATGTGGAAGAATTTAAATTAAAGGTGAAGATAAAAAAAAATTGTGAAGATGCATTAAGGATAAAAGCTTGAGGAAAAATTAAAAATGAAATGGTATGTGAATGAAAGATTAAAAAGAATTGAGAAATAGTTTAGTTAGTGACATGATCACTAACAAAGAAATTATGGGGGAGGTTGATGACATGAACATCTATAAGAATAGAAAAAATGAAAATTTTTAGTAAAAAAATGTTGAAGAAAAATATTTGAAAATGGAAAAATTTTATTAAATGCTGGAGAAAAAAAGATTTGAAGAAGAAAGTGTTTAAAGGTTGCTAATGACAAGTGCATTAGCATAAATATTTGGTGACATGAGCACCAAAAATATTCACAAAAAGAGACAATTTCAAGGAGCAGAATTGCTGGTGACAGGAGCATCAGTAAGAAAGAGTAAGGAAGATGGTAATACTTTTATCGATAAGAAAAAATAATAAAAAAGGAAGTCAAGCTAAAGTTGGTGACAGGAGTACCAATACAAAGACAAAAAGAAAAATCAAGATCGGAGATTGTTGATGACAAGGGCATCAACGGAAGAATAATTTGAAGTACAAGAATTTTCAAGATTAAGGGGGGGTGATGAAAGTTAATCTAGAAAATTCTAGATAGGTCATGTAATGTAAGGAAAAATCTTATATGCATGTCTTAAATTGTCTAGAAAAATCTTGTAAAATATCTATGTAAAAAAATCTAAGTTTAGAATATTTGAGTGTGTGTTAGAAATATCAAGGTCTAGAAAAATCTAGAAACCAAGGTACAACAACTATAAATATGTTGTATGTGTATGAGTTAAGGGGGGGGGGGCAAAAAAACAAGTGAGCTCCACCCAAGATATTAGGAAAAGGTAGAAACAAAGGGTTCTACCAAGTTGAAAGAGAGACATGAGCTCTTACAAACACACTTGTACAATTAATTATCAATGAAAATGCAATTTTATGATACTATTTGGATCCAACAAAACTTCCGTGTGCACCACTAATTCTATCAGTTTGACTAACCCATAAAAATATAAAATAAATCGATCGAAGCCTAATTTAAAAAATATCATTTTCTTTCTTTTGGAGTTTATACATTTTGTTAACACTATTAATGAAGGTTTGTAGAATATTAGGCAAATTATTAAATGAACTATTATATATACCTTCTTTTCGCATAGAGTTTTAGGATAAAATACTTTTTAGATCCATGCTATGTCCGGGTAGTTATAATATTCATTTATTGACATTTTACTTTATAAATGTAACACCAAACATTACTTGGTTTGTCCGGATAGTTATAATATTCATTTATTGACATTGTATGCACGTCTTTTAATATATTAGTAATATAATACTTTATTATAATAACAATAATAAATACAACTTAGCCTAGTGGTTAAGACTGTAGTATATGTAGTCGAGGTCTCGGGATCAAATCCTATACTACGCAATTTCTAAATATTTTATTGTAATAGATTACATGAATTAAAACTCCCTAGGGGTAGTACTTTAGTGGTCAACACTGCTCTTCAAATGATATCATGCATAGATAATTAATTTTAATGAACATGCAAATTTATTTATTTCTAAGGATGCAAGGGATATGTTTAATAACATTAATTAATTACAACACATATTTTTGATTTTGTGGAAACATGTATCATTAAGAGATGCTAGATGAGATGGTGATTCTTTGAAAACAATTACGTAAGGTCAAAGGTTCGAGCCCAGGCTTCAGCATATTATTTTTTAAATAATGACCACTTGACTTTGTTGGTTAACAGACACGTGGCAAAATTCTAGTGGCAGGAGGAGAGTGCCACGTGGCGCATCGACGTTGTCACGCACGCCTTTTAATATATATGTATAGATGTATAGATAGATGTAACACCAAGCATTACTTGGTTTGTCCGGATAGTTATAATATTCATTTATTGACATTGTATGCACGTCTTTTAATATATTAGTAGTATAGATAGATAGGTTTGTGGGTGTTTGCGAAAAGAAGTGGGTAAACTTACAAATCGGAGAAAGTAATTTATAATCCTAGGAAAATTACTTTATGAAAATAATCCAATAAGATCATAATCTAAGGTTTATTTTATTCAAGATTATATTTCAATTAAGGAAAACATAATCTTAATTGGAAATGAATGGCCAATATAATAGATTTGGAGCCATGAATTCATCAACCCATTGACATGCATATAAAATACAACATAGGTGATCAAAATATGAATTAGCAAGGCACAAATTGTAAGTAACTTACGTTTTCCCTCTACAATCTCCTGCAATTAATAATTGGACAAAAAATAATATCCAAAGAAGCCCCCTCCATTTGCTGACTTTGTCAATCTTCATTTTATAAATTTTATGCCTGAAAATTCTCAAACGAACAAAAAATTATATATTGAATTATTCATAAATCCTTATAAACCAAATTTTTATGTAAAGAAACCAAATATGTATTTTTGGATAATCCTCTGATTTTATTTAGCTTCAATGAGCATCTACATGATCATATAATAAGGTAGATAGTCAAAATGTTGGGTGATAACGAAGTGTGGTATTCTCCAATTTTACTTCCCAATCAAACCTAATAAAAAATAGGTCCTCAATGAAAGAAATAAAGAACCATGCAAATTTTGCAAGCATTCCAACTCGATCGGAGAAGTAAGTTAAAAAGAAAACAATTTGACAGTGAATCTTAAGAAAGCGGAAATACATTATTCTGATCTTGAATAACTTGACCATCAAGTCACAATAAGCTATGACCAATTTTAGGTCATGGATAATTGCTCTGACTTGATCTTGTAATTTGAAAATTCAATCAATATAATCAAATTGGCTATTGGCCAACCTTTTTACTGGCGTTTAGATTTTAGCTGTAGCTTTTCAACTATTTTGATTTATCAACCAAAATGTAGAGTTTTGATTAAAGAAGACTATTGGGCAATTTTTTTTGACCAAAAATAAAAAATCGTCATTTAACAGATTGACAACTCTCATATAGTAACTAATTTTACCAAACATATATAGAAATAATGAAACAACTAATTAACTAAATGAAGCAATTCAATAGCTTTTATTACCAACTAATAAAGAAGTCGATGACCTAGCTAGATATGCATCATCGTTAGCAAATTGGTTGCTAAACAAGCCAATTAGCTAGCTAGATATGCATCATCGTTAAAATCGGTGTTAACTTATAATCTGAACTTTTTTCTAATTGATTGAAATTTATATAGTTGCACAAAATGATTTGTACTCTTACCTGAAATCTCGATGTAATAGATATTTAGTGTACTTGGAAGAAAAGATAATTGTCTCTATATATATAGATATATTGAAAAATATAAGATAAAGGAATCATGTTCAAAGCTTTTAAATAGGGAGATTGAGGGCAGAAAATCTTCTATAATTCTATTGGCACATATTGAAAATCTAATAAGAACATTTCCTTTCTTTTGATGGATATACTCATTTCCTTAGGCGAAGATTTAGGACAAACAATTTCGAGCAAGATATCTTTCACTTGTTTCTATTGGCAGGGAATTCAATTACTCTATTAAATATATTTATTAAACTTCCTATATATGAACCAATCAATTATTAATATTTCCTATTCAATTATTAGGAGAAATATGGCCCATGTTATTAATTAATTAACTAATTAATAATAATAAAGGTAGTAGTAGTAATAATATCAATAGTAATAGTAACAATAATAATAATAACAATAATAATAACAACAATAATAATAATACCATTTTATGTATTAGTAGTAGTTAGTGTCTAAAATACTAGAACTTGTTAATCTATACAAATATATTAAAAGGCGTGCATAAACAAGAAACTGTTAGGGAGTTTTAGGGCCTGTTCTCTTCGGCATAAAACAGCTGAACTGAACTGAACTTATCAAAGCTGAACTGAACTGAACTGAACTTATCGGAGCTGAACTGAACTGAACTGAACTTATCAGAGCTGAACTGAACTGATGAAACTGAACTTACTGAACTGAACTGAACTGAATTGAACTGAACTGAACTGAATTGAATTGAATTAAATTGAATTGAATTATATTACATTAAATAAAATTGAATGTAATAAATATATAAATAATATTTTAAACAATAATAATATGAATATTAAATAATAATTATAATGATAAGTAATAATAATGAATAATAATAATAGTAGTATTTTGAATATTTTTAAATGATAGTTATAAATAAATAATATTAATAATCATAAATTAATAATAATAATATAATTAATGATAGTAATGATAATTAATAATAATTATTTATATTATTGTATTAATATATTAATACTTGACGATGATATATAATAACAATAATATCTAAGAAGTAAATTAATATTACTATTTTAATAATTAGATTTAATAATTTAAAAATATTTAGTAATAAAAATAATGATTGGGTTGGACCGCGAAAATTACATCATAAACCGTCTTGACGCGATTTGATTGGTTTATGGGCTAAAAAAATGGGTTTATTTTGCTTTGACCTAAACCATGTTCCTCCTAATAATAATAGTAATAATAATTAGTAAAGCTATAATAAAAAAAATATATAGAAACACAAAATAATATATAATAATAATAATAATAATAATAATACTTAATAGTAATGATATAATTTAAATAATAATAATAGTAATTAGTAAAATAAATTATACCAACATAATAATAATAATATTTAACAAAATGGTTATAAAAGAATAGAGCTGAACTGAACTGAACTGAACTGAACTGAACTGAACTGATCTGAACTGAACTGAACTGATCTGAACTGAACTTATTGGAGCTGAACTGAACTGAACTGAACTTATTGGAGCTGAACTGAACTGAACTGAACTTATTAGAGCTGAACTGAACTGAACTGAACTGAAAATAAGCTGGGGAGAACAGGCCCTTAGTTCTTGGAATCCATGTACAATAATTTTTTTTAGATATTTCATAGTATAGGGTTTGATCCCAAGACCTCAAGTATTTATACTAAAGTCTTAACGACTAGACTAAGTTATATTTTGTGTTATTATCATAAAGTATTATGTTAATGAAAGAAATTTTTTCTTACCTGGGACGTAGATCGAATCTAATAACTAGTTTGATATGAGAAAGTGTACCAATATTATTTCATATTACCAAAAGTGCTCAAATTATATTGAATCCCTTGCGACAGACTAAACTAGAATTTTTTGCACGCGATGCGTGCTTGAATTTTTTTTCAAAACAGAAACTCGATTTTCTTCGATATAAGAGTCAAAATTTGAACATTTTAGAAAAAAAAATTATATATCATTGTAAATTTCAGAAAATGTCATTGCGAACATAATAATATTCTGGAAATGCGCGAATATTGTTAATCTAATCATGACCTATTAAGTTATTAGCGTTTTAAATTTATTTTAGTTTTTTCCCTCTTTTGTGAGGAGCTTTTCTTCTGAGTTATAAAAAATTTATTAGATCGTAGTATTGTGTAGTTATAAGCCCATAATCGAATCCGCGCAACCTGTATGATATATGGCACGAAATATTTTTTTCTTGACTGTGGCTGTGCGAACTGGATATGGTAACATCTTTTTGAGGGAAAAAAAGGAGGAATACAGTTTGCCAAATATATCCAGCTCTTAAATTTAGCAAAGTCAAAAATACAAACACTATTTTGTAATTTAGAAAGAGAATGGGGGGCAAAATTGGCATTTCAAAAGAGGACACCATTGCTCCCCCTTCCCTTATATAATAGAGATAATCTCTCATGATAAATTTAGAAGTATTTCTTAAATTTATATATTTAGAGTGTTGATCCTGACTTATCTAAAAGTGTTTAGATATAGATAATATTTTTTAGTATTATATCTTGTTTAAGATATGTTTTCCTAGTTATACCTAAGTTAGTTTCTAACCCATTCGGAGTTCACAATTGGACTTCCAGTGGTTAGAGGTTGATCCCTTCTCGTAAGCAATAAGCACCATCCTACACCAAGCATTTACCATTTCCCCTACTCCCAAGGGGCCTTGCTTGCAAAACCGAACCGGGTTGACCTGTGCAAGGTTCCGGTCCAGTTAGGGTGCCTTCTTACCTTTTAAAAAAATTACGGTCTCAAAGAAAGTGTAACAAGCCATACTGGCCGGCCACTAGTTAAGAAACTAATTACAACAAATATATACACATTCTAAGTCTTGCAATATACCAATGCCATTGCCATCAACATACATAACCCTATCACATAATTTAAGATAAATACTTTGATGTATTCTAATCAATACAAAACTAGAAAGGAAACTAATTATACAATTCTACTTCTATCATAATATGTTGAAAATGGTCAATGAGTATTTTGACCATGTTCACTCTCTCTAGTGACCTAATTATATCTAAAATCATCTTGTTCGAGGGGGGGCTTCGAAACGAATATAATCATACATGACACCATAGAAAGGAGAATCATGTCTTGATTGTTTGAGATAGATGGTATTGTTCCCATCATAAAGCCATTCACTAGGAACATCAATGTTAAACAATCTGTAAAGTCCATGAATACCATGTCTCGCAATTGCATTGTCTGAACCTATCATCTTGGTACTAAAGTGAGGAATCATCAGCTCTTCATGGTTGAATTGCACCTAGAGAACACGTTAATAAAACATCAAATTACATTACAAAAACTTATCACAACAAATATGTGCGATCGATTTATCGGTCATGGTGTGACTTGCTAAATCAATAAAAAGTGACTTCTTTTGATTCTAGTTAGGATGAGTGTTTATATGATGACTTGTTAGATATATGTTATAGAAACGAGTTTTCTAGTTGGGATTGATTCAGGTTGTATATATATTTTATCGAATATCTTATTCAGATCTATAACCAATTTGCTATCTTTATAACAAAAACCAATTTGAATTCAATCATGTAAGATCTCGGGTTAAGTCGAGACCTTTTGGTTCGACTCAAAATTGAGTGACGTATTTTCAGGTATCGTTCTGGTTAATTAGGGTGTTGTCACCAATCTAAGGTTCTATAAGTTTTTAAAGATCTATGACTTGTTTGACAACACCTTTTGTTTCATCCGCAAAATGAGTGAGACTGATTTCACCCAAGACCATATTTAAATTTATTTTTATTGAAGCGTTTGATTCATATAATTGTGGTATGGGCCGGGGGTATGAGTTTAGAATAAGCAAAATCCATACCTAGAGTTTGTTTAATAAATTGATAGATTTAAAACTAATACCTCAAACCCCAGAAGGTATGGGGTTTAATTAGAAACCCGAGAGCTAGGGGGAGGTAGCTATGACTCACATCAATACCTCTAGGTATCAAATAGAAGAAAGAATTTCATTCCCAAATAAAACCAAACACGTGGGATTAAGTATCAAGTTCCAAACGTATACCACATTGATTTCATTCCTGGTTCCAAACCCATACTACTATGGGAGTGTTCGGTTGAGAAAAATAAGGTATGAGGTATGAGTTTAGAATGACTAAAACCTATACCTAGTGTTTGTTTGCAAAATTTTACATTTCTAAACCCATACCTCAAACCCATGAGGTATGGGGGTTTAGAAACCCAATAGAGGAGGTGGGTACGACTCATACCAAACCTTCCGGTATAAAAATAAAATGAAAAAATTCATTCCAAGATAAATCCAAACACATGGAATCAAGTATCAAGTTTCAGACCCATACCACCCCAGTTTCATTCCTTATTTCAACCCTATACCACTTCGTGAATCAAACGCCCCCTATAGGAATCAAACGCCTTAAGTGTTCATCTAATCTCATACTAACATCAACTAACTCATGCATGATAAGAATATTAATTAACTCATGCTAAAATTATCATAAGCATGCTAATTGTTCTCTTACTTGCAAATCAGACCTAGTGGCAGAAGCCAAGGCAATCCGTAGAGTATAATTTGAAGATGGGATCAAATCATTGACAGTAAATATAATCTGCCAGGTAGTTGGTAAATACGTATTATTTTCTCCCTTTCTGCAATTATTTGAAGAAAACTGATCAAATTTAAACCAAAACAACAAAGATGAGAAATTTGAATTAACTGATTATATTGTACTATTTTACCTAGTGACATGGGCGAAAAACCAGTCTGTATGATAATCACTTTCACCAACTGTGTAAATAAGATCATTCTCAGGATACAGTTCAGCGTAACGTTCCCAAAGCCCATATTGCCTGAATCTGTTAAATCGGAATTTATTTTAGAAGCTGAGAAATAGCTAGGATATCAAATTATCAATACATACTTCCAGTAAAACATTTTCCCCCAAAACAACGGAGCCTTGTTAATTTCTTTTTCGAAAAGAAAAGTTAGATTTAACTAGATAATCTGGATATATATATATTTTGAAGAGGTTCTTACTTGTTGTGATCACTGTCAGTGTAGAGTTTGTTAACAAATAAGCTACTGGGCTCAGGAACATAAAACTCTAACGCAGTGCGGTCTGGAATTCCAATTTGCCACAAAGTCGGGCCATTTCGAGGTGGCTCGTACACAAGATTACCCAGTTGGATTACGGAGCCTAACATAGTCATGAAAAACACTTGATAACTAGCTGCTCGTTATCACATATTTTGTTGAAAAAATAATACTATTACTCATAATAAAAAAAAAAATTGAACTAACAAAACCTGGCTCAATTATGATGTTTTCAGCATAAACATAATCTCCGATGAAACCAGGAACCCACGCAAACAAGTTGAAAACACCTTCGTGAATCCCCTTGATCAGAAATCCTCCATTACGGTCTGCTCGAGTCCAAAATTGATAACCCTGATTGGACAAATACTCAGGTTATTCTTGCTAGTTTAAAGATGAAACATACATGACCTATTATTTAGGGATGAAGGGAGTAAGATTTAAGGTTATAACACTAGTTGAAAAGGATTTAGAATCGATCACGATAAGTTAGCTAGAAAGAGTTACCAAACATAGCCTAATTACCCCTTCAACGCTTACCTTTGTTTCGGTTTGCCATGACCCTGCTTCACCCGGTGCAGCTAGCCCAATCCAAGCATAACTTGCAGGCATCATTGTCCTCCTTCTATACCTAGAAAAAAGATATAGCTTTTTCAACAATCATGAGAAAATGATGGAGAAATAGCCATGGAGTAATAATTATTAAAACCAAATGAAAGGAATTTGCTAGTTAAGGTAAACCTGTCATGGACCAGCAACCGACCATATGCAAAACCACGCTCCACAGACTTAGGGAAGTCTTCCGATAATGGGAATTCGTAAGGCCAGCTTCTAGTTTCTTGTTTCATCTGCGTTAAGCTTCAGTTGTCAAGGGTAGGAGTAAGCTAAAAGACAAGTTGTCAGGTCCAAGCACCCTTCTCATACACCCTTAGAAGTTAGAACCATAAAATTGTTTACTTAGTCTCTCTTTGTGCACGTTTGCATTTCGTTCCCAAAATCAATGTTTTCGCTCTTCACAATATCATTCTCCCCAAAATCGTTCAATTTATAATAAAGTTTTACAAGTTGGTGTTACTAGTTACCATGCATAGTAGGGATACAATGTAGGGGTTATGCAAGTGAAAACCAAAAAAAAAAAAAACAAAAGAAAAGAAAAGAAATGTGGTATTAAATCCCTTTAAAAGCTGAGTATGTAAATACCTGGTGCTTTGCATCATCCCAGAGTTCATGGAAGTCGCCGTTCTCATAAATGGAATTCAGATAAACATAATAAGGTCCAAACACCTTCTTCCATGGTTCCCCTTCTTGGAATTTCATGGTGACATCCAACCCAGCATAATGTGCACTGTGAAACATCTGTTCCAAAATATTCAAATATTATCAAAATGTAACTCTTAGTATGTACCATGTAAGAGAAAGAAAATTAAGATGCTCACTGCTAATGCCGTTGGACCAACATGGGATGTGAGATCTTGCTTGATAGGTCCAGCAGAACGGAACTCATCACTTGGAGTAATAATCCAGAACCCGATTTGGGGATCAAGTGATATCCATCCATGGACCTTGTTGTCTTTGTCCTCGCACGAGTATTGATACTTGTCATCCACCTAAATTTGATACGGCAGAGTCATAACAAAAGAAGCTTTTAGCAAGTATGCCACTGAATTATTTTTGACAAATTAAAAGAATTGATTACATTAGTAAACCTCACGCACAGAAAAATAGACCACATTTTTTTATGGTGTTTGCGCTTGCTAATAACTTATACTATTAATTTGTCAGAAAATCTATTCAGTTAGGTAATGTTTAGTTCTCCTTACTTCAGCCCCTATCACTTCCTGATCAAAGCATACAAGTTCATATCATATCAGGAGTAATAGGTTCAAATGAGAATAGACAAGTTCAGTTCAAATAAGTGGAAACAAGATGACATAAACAAAGTCTAATTTAGTACACCTCGCCTCTCAAATCCGGATTAGTGGGATTAGTCAAAAGAACAGCTTCTTTGAAGGCAAGCGGAAGGCCTGACTCGCGATCATGTGGCAAAGGCATGATCCTTTGCCTGTCATCCGAAATAGCCATATATTGAAATCTGTACAATATTTACCAAAGTAATTAATAAACTTCATCAATTTCTTCATTTAAAACAACTTCAGAAAAACAAAAATAAAAACCTCTGAGATTCAGTGCAGATGAAACATATTCATACCGCTTTTCATCAAGCTTATAAACAGTTCTTATTTGGAAGATATTTGCTGCAGGCATTTCCTCCGTACGTTCTAATATCATGTATGCATAGAATCCAGAAGATTCGCGAAGCATTATATACCTGATATACAATGTCAATACCATGCATATCATCTACCTGTCCGAATTTCCGATCCATTGAAAGTTTTAAGAACCTGAAGTACTATTTCTGGGTTGTTGGAGCAGATTTATACCTCCTGTCTACATTAGCTGGAATTCTCCAGTAATGTTCTGATGTGTTCCAAGTGGTTGAATCCCATTTATATGTAAATGAAACTTCTACTTGGTCTTCATTTTCTACTATCACATTAAACTTTGATCCTACTAACCTGCAGTTAGATAGTCAAGATATAAAATTTTCATGTAAATTAGCTGAAAATAATGAGAAATGCAGGAAAGTACGCAGTATACCAGTCAGTGCCATCGTAATCTTTTGTATCCCAAACTACATCCCAATACCTAGATAAGAAAGCATTAGCATAAGCATAAAACATCTTGTTTCAAGAAATCTTTATTTTGACATTTTTATATGAAAAGTATCATATAATAAATCTTGCATACCCTCTATTTGATTCCTTATTAGGAGCTTCAAGAAGGTTATTGACTCCATCATAGCGCACCCCTAACAGATGGCCCTCTGGATTCGCAATTGTGATTTGCACAATGCCATTGTCGATCACCACCTAAACAAAATGTATATGCCCAATGTAAAAACTTCAAGCATTGTAGGGAAAAAATGGCACGCCCAATGTAGGAGAAATACTTTGTGTTCACTAGTGACATAAGATATGGCACAAAGAAAAAACTAATGACATAAGTAATTGCATGAGCCGATTCCCTTAGGCCTTAGCTTTCCCATAAGGTGTAAACTATTAAGTCGGACTAATCAATGTATTAATACATATACGGCCCGTTTGGTAGTCGTTAATAAATTGCGGTAATTTGAAAGAATTTTAAGTGTAATTTTATTAGGGAAGAACCCTTAAAATCTCCATGAGGAGGCATTTTTTTCTCCATGGACAAGCAATCTTACCCCTAAACTTGTGTTTTTGTCTCCAAGGGGAAGCAAATTTCATTACCACTCATTACCACCTACAAGGTGGTATTGGATGGGAATGAAAATTCAAGAATGAAAGTGGACACTTTAGGATAAATTAGCATTACCATGGGAATGGACAATGATATTTTTCACAAATTTACACACAAATTCATTCTCATTACCATCATTTATGACCAACTACCAAACAGGCCGATATAGTATTAAAATGCATGGGCAAGAATTGTAGCCTGCCACATGCTCTCAAATGTTGACAAGGCATTTCTTACAATATCCTTTTGTTATTCAACAAATGAAGAAAATTGATCATAAGAGGTCTCAAACACTGGACATCTCACTTTATAAGTCGTTATCCAACAACAACCTAGCTATGACTTGTGCTTGTAACAAAATTTCAATCCTAAAAAATAAATTTTTTTTTGTTAAATTAACCAAGGATCACCTAGGCCCAGCAACTAGTTAACCTGCAAGAAATGTTGATCTATTAGGCTCTATTTGCTTACTTTCACCTATAAGTCAACGTATGTTATGCATGTCATTTGATATGTTTTCTTTAAGTACATAAAGGAAAATATAATGGACTTACCTCCGTATCCGTCACGTTCAGGGTGACTCCAAGAGGTGATATGGGGTCGTCATTTACTGGCCTTCCACTACACCCATTTTCCAAAACCATTCACTTCCATGAGAGATTATTTCCAAGCATCCACTTGACTGGATGATTTGTAAATTCTATACTAAGGATTCAATCCAATAAAATGTAGATGAAAGTAGAAAAGAAAAACATGGAATACTAAATTTTGGCAAATTCTTAAGAAAAATGGGAATCAATATGCAGATATAATGTTTTCCATCAAAAAAAATCACTGGCGAATGTGGCCATGCGTTCTTTTGACTTCTTTGGTCAGCTTGATCTCTATAGTTATACTTACACCTAAGTACCTAACTACCTTTCTCATTTTCTTACTTTTTTTCTTTAATAAGTAAGAAGAATCCTCTAGACTGTCATAGCACAGGGACCCCATCCAAAGGCTCATTACACACTATACTCTCCTATGATAGGCGCCTAAGCCTATGATGGATATAGCTGGCAATCATCCATGTATGAGTGAATTATCCATCCACCTTCCCCAGATAAATGGGTGAAAACCCGCAATGAGATGAGTGACAGAAGGGTGGCGGGTGGAGTGGGTGGCGGCACAGGGAGGAGATGGGTGAGATTTTTTGATTCATTACCCGCCCCATATCCATCCACCCATGTCATATATATATATATAT
This sequence comes from Beta vulgaris subsp. vulgaris, assembly GCF_026745355.1. Classification (NCBI taxonomy): domain Eukaryota; kingdom Viridiplantae; phylum Streptophyta; class Magnoliopsida; order Caryophyllales; family Amaranthaceae; genus Beta; species Beta vulgaris. Next base: position 68,857,041 of record NC_079207.1, read on the forward strand.
ATATATATATATATATATATATATATATATATATATATATATATATATATATATAAGTGAATCTATATGAGAATGCATACTTACATGAGAATGAGAAATGAGAATAAATTTGTGCGTTATAACTCTTATCAATAAGTGATGTAACTCTAATAAAAAAGTGATATAACTCCAAAATAAATATAAAAAAAAAAATTGTGGACTCAAATTTTTTAGGGGATATAACTCTAATGAACCAGTGTTGTAACTCTAATCCAATTGTATGGTTAAGATTCATTCTCATTTCTCATGTAAGGAGCATTCTCAAGTGATATTTCCCCTATATATATATATGTATATATATATATATATATATAATATTTATATAATATATATATTATATATATATATATATATATATATAATATACTATCATGTATATTATGATTAATATATAATTTTGCCATGTATTAAGAATAGACAATTCATATTTCCTAAAAAAAAGATAGAGAATTGATATTTAATTTAGTTGCTTTGTTGTTAATTGATGGCTAATTTTTCTTTTATTAGAATTTTAAAATTGTTAAGTACACAAACAGCGTTTCTTAGATTATCCATTTCCCACCCGCTCCACTCGCGGTTGATGGATGGGCGGTCTAGGAGGATATGGATGAAACTTTTGGCTAGTGATGAATGGTGTGGATCGGGATTTGGTTTGCGAGTGTTGGGGAGGGTTACTCGACCCATCTTCGATGCATTGTCAGCCCTAATGGTGGAGCGTCTACTATATATACCTGACCATATTTTAGAAGAAATTCAATAGTTCTTTGAAAAAAATTTGTCTGCTAGTCTAATCTCGAGTGAGTGATTGATCTCCAGCAACTGTAGGAGGGAGGTTGATGATCCTTCAAAGGAAGGTGAGAACTTAATTAGGAAGGGAAAACAGAGGTAAAAGAGGAAGAAGGTGAAAGGAGGAATGAGAGGGGTTAGGATTTTCTAAAAACAAATTGACCACAATTTTTTTTATTAGGAAATTAAGTCAATTCAAGGGCTAACCCTCACAAGGCTACTAGCATGTAGGAAACACCAACACATTGGCTGGTAAGGCATGCATAGCATGCTAAGGAAATACCCCAACATAATGTTGGGGGTAAGGATCGAACCCCTGACCTCAAGGGCCAAGGGGGAGCGCTCTACCCACTTGAGCTAACTCCTATCCTTACAGATTGACCACAGTCGAGGCTTATTGTATTAATTTTTCCTTTTAATAAAGGAATATACTTTGGCCTTTTTTGTTGCAAGATTGGTCATCGTTTAGTTTAGTTGGTCTGTTTGGCTAAGTATAGTAATGTTAGTTGTTTGTATACAAGTGTTATAATAAGCTTATATCATAACTCTTTAGTCATTACAATGACATATTTGGCCAAAAATTAGATGGTATCATTTTTATATACTTCCCTAGTCTTTTAATACTTGCAACTGTGAAATATGCATAAGAATCGGGGAGAGGACGAAGAGAGATCGAAAGAGAAAAAAATATCCATGCTCTAGAAAGAGAAAAAGAGAATATATAGTCAAAAATATCAACATTATTACAAGTAATAGAAAACTTCGTATAATAAAAATCGTTGCAAGTATTAAAACACAGAGAAAGTATACAAAAATACAAGATAACCAACAGTTGGAGGGGACCAGACAACCATTAATAAGGAAAGGTTGCTATAGTAGTCAAACCTTTTAATTTGTAGCTAAAAGCTAGCTTTTAGAACAAGTGAAAAGTCATTTTTCAACATTCTTTTTTTCTATCTGATTACAAAATAATAAAATTCAATAAGAAAAAATTCATAGAATATAGATATTTCATAAGGATGTATCATGTATGTTGTTATTCAAAGTTTGCTCATGGTAATTAGAGAAAGGGGGAGTATTGTGATATACCCTAAATAAACGTTGATCATATGAGATAAACTTTTAATTTGTCTTTTTGTCAAAAAAAAATTTGTCTTTTTGTCTTTTTTTTTTGACAAGTACACGATTATTCAACTAATAGGTCCTTTCGTGCTTTAACAGCTAAGTCATGGACCTGCTATACGTATTTCTCATCTACTTTATGTAGTTCGCGACTACTGAATGTCTTTTTGTCTTAACCGTAGCCTTTTAACATTTCCTAAACTATTCCAATTTTAATGCTTCACAATAAGGTATTGCATAATCATCTTATCTAAATAAAACAATTATTGGACAATGCCCTAAAAGCCTCACATACACGTTGAGTTATAACTTAGGTCAGAATACGTATATATATCATTTGTGGAATGTATATTACTTGGCTATGAATGCAAAGCAACCGGCTTTATACTTAGTGGGATGACTTCAATCAGACGCACAACACAAATTCCCTTCCAAGTTCCGATCCACCAACATTATTTTATTTGGTTTTCTATAACCAATTAATCTCTTTCGGTAAAAAGAACAAAAAAAAGAGGCCAATATATCACTGTGTGACAAACAGCCCATAAATTAAAATGTCGACAAAAGGAACTCTTTTAAAAGTGTCAATAAATAAATAGTGTAAAGTCTAAATTTATGGAAGCAGTTGGTCTCATATGCCCTTGAATAAACTAATTAAAAGGGTATATTTGAGCCATTTCTTCCATCTTTCTCACTACATTGTGCACTCAAAACTCCAAAAGCAACCCTATACTTCCCTAATCCCCAAACACCTTGCGCCCCACAACTAATTTACATTATAGGATTATTATTACTCCTCCCATTAGTGATTAGTCTAATTTAATTCCAACACTCGTCTTTTCCATCTGTTTTAGAATAGTTTACACATTATATCTTAGTACTCCAAGTAAAATTTGGACCACGACAATCTTAATTGATAGAATACTGTGATACTCCATCTGGTCTTTATTAGTTTACCCTTTTTTTTTGCACAGAATTTTAGCAGAAATAATGTTGTGGATCATAATAACAAAGAGAATAAAATTATTATTTTATATCAAAGTTGAATGTATGTGTAATGAAAAATTAGTGGCTCATTTCAAAAATAGAAACAAAAGAAAGGGGTAAACTAATAAGAGACGACATCCCAAAAAAAAGAATACGGATAAACTAATACTCCCTCCGTCCCTTAATAGAGTGCCCATTTCTTTTTTGGACACTATTCAAAGGTAAAGAAAGCCCTCAAAAAATATTTCTAATATATAAGAAAAAACATAGTCATGTGGGGTTTTGTTTGATTCGTCTCATTACGTATATTAAGAAAATCAAACTTTTATAATTTTTACTAATATGAAATTAAAGATATTAACGATACAAAACGTGCATTGGCAAACGTGCATTGGAGAAATGGGCACTCTATTAAGGGACGGAGGGAGTAATAAAGACTGGATAGAGTAGAATACAATATTCTGTAGGATATATTTTGTTCTTAGATTTATGATTTGGATAAGTTTCCTAATATGTGTAAGACTATCCTTAGATTGTAAATTATAAATATTGATCAATGATAATCACTCTGATTACGGAGTTTCTCCAAATCTAGCATCATTAACGACATGCAATACGAAATCACATCACTTTCTCTCTTCTGCATAAAGACACTTCACTAACTCTTATAATATCTACCTTTCTAATAAAATAACAATTGGTAACTATGTACTCGACAACTTATCTCCTAATGTAAAATTATAGTTCATCTTGTGTATAACACATCACACATTCAAATAATAATGCAGCATTATGAGTGATTTCATATACTTATTAATAACCCATATTATGCTAATCGACAACGTAAGCACGTTGACCATGAACTAATGGTGTAACATGTCCTATATAAGCATTAGAAAAATGCATTTTCTAAAAATTGTTCGCTATCTAAGGAAAACAATCATTTAGGTAATTTACACATTTATATACCGAGAAGTCAATTAACTTTAATAAGACTTGGATAATAGTAAAGCAACGTAAATACTTCCCTCATACTTTATTAATTAATTGAGATACTTGTTTCAATTTTCTTATTGGTAAGGAAAATCATTGTCTTTAAAGAAAATTTGAACCATTCTCTAGGATTTAAGATAAGAGTCTCGCCGTTGACAAGTACTACTTGTACTCGTTTCAATTGGACCACAGAATAAGTAAAAAAGATAAAGCGAATAAAGAAAAAGTAAGAGAGAGGTAAATAAAAGACCATCGTATAGCATCTTTATGGATGATACATTTTGGTTGTTTTCATATAAACTAATTTTTATCTTCTTATAAACAAAGATAATTGGCATATAATTATAAAGGGTCATTGTAATTTCCACTCGAAATTTACATAATAATGCTCATTTTTTTAGGGGAAAGATCGTTGCTTATATTAACCTACGGACAAAGAGTCCATTAAGACATAAGGAGCCACCTTTATTGTACAATGATACTCCCAACATTGCTCAAAACTACACAAAACAAATCTAGCTAGGTGATGGCGACACAATTACCACCCCTTAGCATAATACGCTTAACTTTAAAAGAAAGTAACCCATACTTAATTGTCATAAAGTTTGACATAATTAACGGTGGAAGCTAAGACTATCAAATTCTTCTTCTTTTATTGTAGTTGTTGAACTGCTTAGAAAGTCCAATATGCAAACCTATCACTATTATCTCATTTTGGTAGTGAGAAAAGAGTTTATCAATAGAATCTAGGAAAATGCTACACAGCGTTTTTCCAAAGTCTCAAGTCTCAACTACCAAATTAGTTACGAGAGCATTGCGGAGTTGATTAATTGCAGTAATCTTCTAGCAATGAGATACACTTTTGAACATTATGTACTTTCTCCATCCAAATTTAAGCCTCTAATGTTTTTACTGCCAAAAGCGAATGGTGGTGCACCTAATGACGTAGACAGGGATTCGATCTCTTGGCCACCACCTCTTAAAACTTTAACCAACTACGCTACTTGATATTTATATTGATCACTAAGTAGTTAAAGAAAAGGAATATAAAGTTTCCTCAAAATATAAAAATAAAGATATTACTCCTATCTCCGTAAAAAAAACCATCTGAATTTCTAATTAGCTACATAGACACTTAATTAATCTGCTGCTATGGCTTAGTAAGCAATTAGACAGACTCTACACTCAGGTCATATCAGTAAAATCATCATTCATCATTTTGCGTTTGAGTCTTAAGTTTACTTATCTCCCAAGTAATTAATTGTTTTTTTGAACGGATAGTAATTAAATTTTATTTATTATAGTAAGAAGACGTACCCTACCAAACATCAACCCTCACTGTTTCTTGGTCTAGTATGTCCAGGTTAGGCACGAGAGAATATAGGAAAGGTTAAGGGAATCACGACCCCCAAGCATGATCTTCTGATCTTGACTTGGAAAGATTTAAACCCAAATTTCTTACCAAGTGAATCAAGCCTTCCTTGGTCCAAAGAAGGAATAAATTGTAAGATTTGAAACACAACTAAAGAGTATAACCAAAAGTATTATGATGGCGTACACTCTAAACTAATTTTTCCAGGGTTTTGCTAATTATAGTTCTTAGGACTATTAATAAACATTAATTTGACTATTAAGCATTTAATTATAAAAATTAACTACTACGTTTTGTTTTCAGCAACATAGAGAGTGAACATGAGCTGTGATAAAACGCTAGTAGCTATAGACACTTTTGTCTATAGCAAAAGCTAACATCCATGTGGCAACATATAATTAGCACACATGTCACAATATTGTTTATCCAAAACAAATTATTTTTTGCAATTTCTAAACTTGTATATCTCAAGAAATATATTTTAGAAAAAAGTAAAAAATATACCAATATTCATATATTTTTATTCTCTACAAATAGACATCCATTTTCATATAATTTCATCATATATTTATTTTACTCTTATCCTTATAATACACTTGTATCTTGTTATTACAATGCACCTGTTTTATGTTAACATACACTTGTTTCTTATTACCATACACTTGTTTCTTGATACAATACACTTGTTTCTTGATACAATACACTTGTTTCTTATAACACACTTGTTTCTTATTATTACAATACACATGTTTCTCGTTAACATACACTTGTTTCTTGTTAACATACACTTGTTTCCCCATACAATACACTTGTTTCTTGTTAAAATACACTTGTTTCTTATAACAATACACTTGTTTGACGTAAGGTAATTAAAACTGATATATGATGAAATTATATCAAAATGGATGTCTATTTGTAGACAATAAAAATATATGAATATTGGTATTTTTTTTCTAAAATATATTTCTTGAGATATACAAGTATAAAAATTGGAAAAAGTATATTATTTTGGATAAACAATATTGTGACATGTGTGCTAATTATATGCTGCCACATGGATGTTAGCTTTTGCTATAGACAAAAGTGTCTATAACTACTAGCGTTTTATCATTTCTCAGTGAACATAAAACATTTGTATATATTTTGCTTTTCGGCTGCCAAAAATCAAAATTAAAATGCCCTACTAAACAAAAAAAGCACAGCGCTTTTACTTTTATAAGACAAAGTAGACATATCTAAGAAGAGAAAAGGTAAATATCCTGACGACTACAAATGCTACCTTCATTAAAAAAAATATTGAGGAGAAAGATCTAGATAAATGAAGGATTGCAAATGTCAATTAGTTTAGTTAATTCAAGTCTTGGGGTGGAGAGAATAACTACATCTATCCACTCCTAATAGATCATTAAAAAAATAATTGTTAATGTTAAGTTGGATTTCACCTTAGATTAAATTCTATTATTGGTGGATAAGCTACCCAATGGGTCAACTAAGTTTTTTCCGGGCGATGACGTTCAAGACTTGATATCAAATTTCATCTACATCAATTGTCCTTATAACGCTCTTTATAGTCTACACCCAAAAAGAAACATAAATGAAGTGTTCATTCCCTTAATTCATAACTTTCTTCATACATGCTATTTTGAGGTCATAAACAAAGTTTTATTATTACTAAACCCTTTTCCCTTTATCAACCAATTTTAATTTTCTATCCTAATGTTTCTATTATCCTAATGTTTCTATTTTTTAAATAATCTCTCCATTCTGGAACGTAATTAGTAAATCCACATGAAAAAAAGTAGACAAACACAATATTCCATAAGGTTTCTAATACAATCGTTTACTCCCTCCGTTTTTTTTATCATTCTCACTTTCTTATGTATGCGCGTCTGCTATTGCACCTTCTATATAAACTCAAATATCTTTCATTATATATTAGTAAAAATTATAACGATTGAATATTAATAATGTATTAATTAAGATGAATCAAACAAGACCCCACATAACTATATTTTTTATTATAAATTAGAAAAAACGGAGAATATTCTCTCTAAATATAAATAGTGCAAAGAGGGAATACCACATATTGGTCCAAGGTAAGAAAAAAAAATTTACATAAAAGGCTCGTATGTAGACCCAGAAGATGTTATCATTTCTTTGTTTTATTCGATAAGATGTCATTATCTCTTTGTTGGTTTATACTTTGAAGACTACAAGAGTGATGTTTTTGTAGCAATAGTATCATCTTGTGAACTTTTAAGACATGAAAAATGTTGTATTTTTGAAGCATGATTGTAATTCCCTCATTCCTCATCATACCAAAACCCAATATCATCCTCAACTTTACTTTCTCATCTCTCACTTATTCTCTCTCTCCATTTCCCCCCGTGAACTTTTCATTATATTCACCACCATCATACAAAAAATAAAATTAAATTAAACAATGTAATATAATAATAATGTGGAGAAAAAAAAAGACATTTTTTTATTGTGCATTTTTGTGGTGCTCAAGAAAAAAAAAAAGTATATTTTTGGAAATGTAGGAAATACATTCCACACAAAACTTTATTATCATACAAGTGATAATTCAATCTCACCAAATGTAGTTAATTTTATTAGATATATTAGGAAAAAAAAAAGTGTACTTTTTTTATATCTCTAATATCTACAATATTTCCTAAAGACAATAATATTCTTGTAAATATGTTAGGATACTATTTTAATAAAAAAAATTAGTAATTTAAGAGAAAGTGAGTTTGGAAAAGAACTTAACTGGGTTTTGGCACAACAATTAGAAACCAAGAACAGCTGAACAGCCATTGTTATGAGGAGCATTACACACAAAGTTTTCTCTCTCCTCCAATAATCCACATTATTCATCTTTTTGGTACCTCAAAAATTTCACACCTGCATGTAATTTTCATAACCAAAAAGTGTTATATAAAAACAGAACAAAATCTAACATGAATTGTGTAAATTAAATGTTGCATGTAAATATGTGATGAGAAGTACAAAACTTACCTTGATAAATGAGACAAAATTTAGCTCTTTATCTTGGAAATCTTACTGTTGTTTTTCTTATGTTTATGGTTGATAAAATGTGAAAAAACAGAGAGACAAAATATTGGAAACAGAGGATGTTTGAAATATTCATTAGAACTTAGAAGAGTTAATTATACATATATATATGTTTAAAAACTTGAAATGTTATATAATGGTGTTATAGTGGGAATGTGTGGAATCATACACTTAGTTAAATTTTTTGTTGGACTTTTTTGGACCTATTTGTCTTCTTTTTTTTTTTTATTGTTTTTACTTTTATTATTAGCTTCGTTAAGGTTGACTACTCTTTCTTCTGTTGTTAACTCCTGTTAAAACTTGGTGCTCTATACTTTGCGTCATTGTATAAGTAACCAAAATACCTTCTTTGTATTTACTACTATCTTTTTACTTCTCTTTTTGATGATTGTTATTCCCTTCATCGGTCATGTGTGGATCTGATAAAGTTCACTCGACTTGAGATATGATATTTATATAAAAATAAGACTTAAAAGTAACTCCGAAATTATGCACATTTTAATATTGTGATTATTTGAAAAAATATGCTTAAAGATATTAATAATGAAATTTATATTTAAGAGAGAGTAATGCATAGATGTAATTGAAGATATGCTAGGTAAATAGCTAATATTATAGTTAGGGGCGAGGCATAATAATAGATGCCTAAGAGGCTAAGAGGACGATTGCCCGGCCTGTTGAAGGCCCAGATGTACTGATTATAATAGGCTAATAAGATTGAAAGTGAAAATTAAAGTTATTTTATTGTTAAATCAACCTCTCCTTTGCAATCATGTTTAGAATTCTTTGTTAAATTGTACCCCCTCCACAATCAAGCTTGGCTTCTCCCCTAATCACATTGAATAGAGGGAAAAAGAGTTGATGCCCATTTCCAAGTTAGAAGAAAAAGGAATGTGAGTGAACTTTTGTGTGAAAGAGGGATTAGCTGCTTTTTTTAAGGGGGACAGAAGGATTAATATTTATACCTTACATATAATTGATAATATTGTGCTCGTATTTTAATTTTAATAATTTTATTTTTATAATGATAAGGAGAAAGGACCGTGTTGAAACCTCAATTCTCATAACTTAGTTTGGTATTTAGAGGTGAAATGCTTGAGTGTAGGGGGTAAGATCCCTCTCAAACATCATATTTTGCAAGATTCGAACTCAAGGCCTTAAGGATTTTATGGTAAGTCTTGTTAAATTACCAAGTACTCTGAGTTAAGAATACAGATGAGACCCGAAATTTATGCTTTTCGTTGTTAAGCACCTATAAAAAAACTTGCACCGTTTAGGACCTCTTTTCTCTTTTCTAGTGAAATTTAACGATGATGAGTTAAAAATAATGGGCTCATGAGTTAAGAAACTAAAAATTATATATTTTATAAAAATTGAATAAATTATTCAATATCCTTCAAATCCCCATCAAAAAAATTAAAAAGAAACTCCAATTTTTTATCTTCTTGTTCCATTCAACTTTCTAATGGCATAACAAATATCACTGTCATATTCCAATGATCTACAATTACCCTCTCGGCCCGTTTGGTAGTTGGTCATAAATTGTGGTAATGAGAATGAATTTGTGTGTAAATTTATGAAAAATATCTTTGTCCATTCCCGTGGCAATGCTAATTTATCTTACAGTGTCCACTTTCCTTTTTAAATTTTCATTCTCATTCAATACCACCTTGTAGGTGGTAATGAGTGGTAATGAAAGTTGATTCTCCTTGAAGACAAAAAAAAAAATTTAGGGGGTGAGATTGCGTGTCCATGGAGAAAAAATGCCTCCCCATGAAGATTTTAAGGGTGCTTTCCTAATAAATTACACTTAAAATTCATTCCCATTACCGTAATTTATTAACGACTACCAAACCGACCGTCTATGATTTCTTTTCCTCACCTTCATCTACTTCTTCTTCCTTATGATTTCATATATTCAACCCCTTCAAAACCCCACCACAGAACCCTCATAAACCACTACCATAAAACCCGAAAACAATCCCACCCCTGAAAACAACCCAAACCAACTCAAACAAAAACACATGAAATAAAAGACCTAGTGACGTAGTCGGAAATTATGGAGAAAAGCAAGCGTTAATCTCGATCAAGAACAGACAGATTTACTAGCGCTAAATCTGTAAAAACTCCGGAATCCACCAGAAAAGAGTATGAACTCTGTGATATTATTAAAAGTCAAAAACTGCCTCCAAATATTGACCTAATAATGTTTAAATACGTAAAACAAAACCCTAATAGAAAATTAAGGAAATAATAAAATTCGGAAATAATTAAAATGCTGATTTCGGGCCTTAAACGAACTCGGATGGCTTAAAAAGCCTATAGGTCACGGCATAGCGGTGAGTTTGACTCGTTGGGCCATTCCGCTTCCGAAAAGGTATCACAATAAGCAATCGGACTCCGTCGGCTCGATTAGTGCAAGTCATTCAGGCTTTTTGTCGCGCTTCCTTATCGAACTTATCCGCCAACCTTCCTACGTCACCTAGATGATTGCTTCTCAACTTGTTCCAGCAACAATGTGTTTGAAGTATGTTACTTTGAAATTTGAATTGAGGCTTCAATCAATGGTTTCATAACGTCTCATGAGGTTTCACGGTTGGTTGGAGTTGGTCTTATTTTTAATTTATGGTTTCACCTTTAAACCTCTTATATTATCAAAATCAGATGCATTTTCTTTTGGGTTTATTTTGGTTGAAGAGAGTGAGCAGAATATAGACCATGGATAAGTGATTAAGTGAATTTCAAGAGTTTATTTTTTTATATTATATTATTTATATATGGCTTAGTTCGATTTTGATTTTAAAGAAATGAGGTTGGTGCAAAAATTATAAATTACATTTTTTTTAATGTTTGTGTGATTAAAGGTGGGTTAACGATGACTGATGAGTTAAATGACCGCAAATGTGGGATGAGGTCTCAAATGGTAAAAAAAAACTTATAGGTCCCATAAAGTCAAAATTGCAAAACTTTAATCCCATATTTGGTAAATGGTTTTTTTATTGATTTTTTCAATTTGATCAAACTATCAAAAAAGGTGTTTGGTTATTGGTTGGCTAAAAAATTGGCTTTTAAGCCAAAATAAAAAAAGCTATCTAGGGTAGCTTTTTGAATTGACTTATAGCTTATTGGCCTACAAACTCTCTAATAAACAATTAACAGCTACAACTAATTTTACCAAACACTTTTGCAAATAGCTGGCTTAAACAACCAACTTAAAAAACCAATGTTTCCAGCCAGTCAAACAAGCCAACTGAACCAGCAAATAGACAACAACATATTGTCAAACAACCTCTAAGTCCTAGTTGTACCCTTAACTCAAGTATCCCCTTTGTTTTTTTTAATTCTCACTTTCTTGTGCACATACATCTCATAATGCACGTCTTTCAACTTATATATCTTTCATTATATATTAGTAAAAAATTATAAAGATTCAATATTAATAAAGTACTGCTTGTGACTAATCAAACAACACCACATATGGCTACATTTTTCTTATAAATTGAGAAAAATTAAGAAGATTCTCTAAATATCAATAGTGTCAAGATTCCTAGTGAAAAATATAAATATATATATTAAAAAAAAGTACTATTTAGTGCTTGATATTTCAAATAATTAACTACCAATATATATTACTTAATACTTAAAATGACATATAATATGGATTAATAATAATGTTTAGTTACAATAATAATGTGATAATATAAAATGGAGGCTTTAGTTTTTCTTCTTGCCCAAGAGAGGGGTTGAAGACTTGAAATGTTGTCTTAAAATTCAAAAGGTTAAGTGTATATATTGTAGTTATTGTACCTAATCTGAAAATGCCGGTATGCCAAATATTGTTTGACATCGATTTCATTAATTACTAATTAATCGATCTTACCATATGAGTTGGTAATGGAGGTGGTTACTCAACCTAATTCTAAGAGAAAATAATTGCTTGAATTAGAGTGATTTGTAACTCCGTTGTGATATCAATTTGGATTTAATCACCTGTTTGACATAAATCACGGTGGCAGCAAGATTCCAACTTTTTCTTCATTCTAGTAGGAAGTTATAACGATAATTCACAACAATCGTACATTGGAGAGTCATAAGACATGGAAACCCGGAGAAATACAATGTGTTAAGACTAATCTTGCCCTTTTTTTAGAAATCAAAAGGTTTTTGCAAAAGAAAGTAAAAATTAAATATTTTAATATACATAAGTGCACTAAGAAAGCTTACAAATGACATGGTATGCTTCATAAAAAGAATAATATCAGTTACAATCAGCATGAAGCTATGCATATATTTGCTGATCTCACACTCAAACTCTTTTTAAAATTGGTAAAATAAAGTGTCCTAGCTACTAAATTGGAATCTCTCATAGATCAACCTAACCAGATTGCACATTAATACATAGTCGATATCCCTTAGAGTAACTAGGGGGATGATGACAAAGTAAATTGATCCCACCATTAAATCGCAATTTAGATCCTGCACCAGGGTGTAGGATGAGGAACCTACACCTTGGCCAAAACTACGTAGTTTTGATGTTTTTAGGAGGGCCAAAATTTGGCAGGCTTTTGGCAGAATTTTTAGGTGGGTCAGCTCTTTCTCTCTCATCACTCACTCATTCCCTCTTTTTCTCTCTCATTTATTTTTCAAGAACCATTTCAATTATCTCTCTCATTTATTTTGTTCTTCATTTATTTCTCCCTTATTTTCATTCATTTCTATTTTAAATTTCCAAATGTTGATATTTGATTTTATATTCTGTTTTGCATTTTTAAAACTTTTTTTAATGTACAAATGCATATGGTTTGATGTACAATAATATATGAGTGTACATTTGGGGATTTTCAGTGATCAAAGTATTGACCATCAGTGTACATTGTGATTTATCCTTATTTACGTTGGTTGCAGAACCTTTTTTTTATTATTAGCTCCACCTACAGTTGCATGTACATGTACGTACATTGCATGTACACTTTGCTGACATTCATGTACATTAAGTGGGTTACAATCATGTTGTTATGTGTTGACCTTTTAATCTAGTACCTATATTGAGTTTTTTTTTTGTTTTGTTTGTGTCTATAGAATATGTTATGCATGCATGTTAGTGAAGCTAATGTATATTTAGTCATACACAATGATCATTAACGCAACTTTAATGTACACAGAACAAAGTCAGCTCTATAAAATAACTTGAACATTCAGTCATAACAACATTGTACATTCAGGCTTAATAATTGAACAATCTTGCTAGAATAATTGTACATTGAGTCATATCCAGTGAACATTCAATCAAACAATAATGTATCTTTATTTTCAGTGATCAAAGTAATGACCATCAGTGTACATTGTGATTTATCCTTATTTACGTTGGTTGCGGTACCTTTTTTTATTATTAGCTCCACATACAGTTGCATGTACATGCACGTACCTTGCATGTACACTTTGTTGACATTCATGTACATTAACTGGGTTACAATCATATTGTTATGTATTGACCTATTGTTTTAATACACATATTGAGTTTTTTTTGTGGCACCTGGAGCACTATGAGGTATAGGACTGTAATTGTACATATTGAATTTCATTAGCGAACAAACATCAACACACTAGTGTACAAAGATTGCAAATTACTCACTTGACATCAGCTTTAGGAATTGGGTTATTTTTATTCTATTATGTTTCTTTGTACATTCTTGGCTTCGTGGTTGTTCATTAACAAAATCAAAATGTACAATGACATCCCCCCATAAAATCGTCAATAACACACAATGAACAATAATAGACATCCAAAACAAAAAAAAACTCAATATGAGTATTAAAACAAAAGGTCAACACATAACAACATGATTGTAACGTTAACCCAATTAATGTACATGAATGTCAACAAAGTGTACATGCTAGGTACGTGCATGTACATGCAACTGTAGGTGGAGCTATAATAAAAAAAAAGGTACCGCAACCAACGTATATAAGGATAAATCACAATGTACACTGATGGTCATTACTTTGATCACTGAAAATCCCCAAATGTACACTCGTATATTATTGTACATCAAACCATATGCATTTGTACATCAAAAAAAGTTTTAAAAATGCAAAACATAAAATAAAATCAAATATCAACATTTGGAAATTTATAATACAAATGAATGAAAATAAGGGAGAATAAATGAAGAACAAAATAAATGAGAGAGAGAATTGAAATGGTTCTTGAAAAATAAATGAGAGAGAAAGGGAGGGAATGAGTGAGTGATGAGAGAGAAAGAGCTGACCCACTTTCATAAATACTACCAAAAGTCTGCCAACTTTTGGCTCCCCTAAAACCATCAAAACTACGTAGTTTTGGACAAGGTGTAGGATGCTCATCCTACACCTTGGTGTATAATCTACTAATTGCCATTAAATTACATCTAACAAGGTTTGTATCTTGCACTCATGACCTCATAATTATGAGATACAAATACACTACTAGAACCAATAAAGCTTGATATTGTCATATATATCCCACATATCATAGCAAATTTAGTCAAAAACCTATAATTTACTAATTAAGGCCCCATTTATTTTATTGATGTTGGAGATTTAGAGTATTAGATGTATTGTTTTCATATCACGTGGTTTTGAGTCACAATGGTTATGGTGGCATGACTCGAATCAATATGAGTTATACAGTTCATTAATGTATTCATTATATTGATGAAGGAGCGTTCGCTCGGTTTAGAACCAGCGATCAGATTTGGTAGGGATTTTCAGAACGCGAAAAATTGACAAAAGAGTGCTAGGAGCGCCGACTCCTACCTAGGGCGCCAGCTCATCCTCTGCGCTGGCTTGTTTTCGCGTCTCTTCGTTGGTTTGTGACGGTTATTTGTCTTATAATACCAAATGTTCATGTGTTTCAAAGGACTCTATTTCATTATCCTATATACATGTTTATGAAAGCAATAAGAGAAAACTCTCTCTATTTAAAAGCACAAGTTCATTGTTCATCACATCAAATTCTTTCACAGTTATTCTCATTTAACGATTATATCATAGTGAGCGTAATCATCGTTGTTTCTTCTTTGTATCTCGAGAGTGAATTCCGTGTAACCCGTGTTCAAAGTAAGAGTCAGAATATTATTTTTTGGAAAGCATATCGCGCCTAAAATTGTTCATTGTTGTTTCTAGTAGTCAAATTCGTGATCCTTGTAACATCTTTGTAGCATCTCTAACCATTAAACTTAAGCGGACTAAAAATTGTGTCTCAAAGAACATGGCCTAAAAGGAATTGTCAATTGACCACTGCATACATAAAGTTTTTTTATATAAGAGAAATGGAGAATAACCCATCCGTAAGAATTGATCCAGGTGTTTATTTGTTAACAATGTATTTTTATAGTTGAAGTAGCTCAACAAGTTTTTCTTGTTAGTTACTAGGACAGGCCTACCATAGATAAAGTTTTTCATGTTAGTCACAAGTTCACGGGTGAACCTCACTGCATGAAGAGGATATATCTGTCATCCGTGTCTGTCTCACAGTCGTTAAATAGCTAAGAAATATATTTCCACTCACATATTTCTTATGTTTCGGTGTATGTATGTTTAACTTATGCTGTTATGCACTAAGACTAAGAGAACCCTTAATAACTTCCTTCAAAAAAGGAGCACCCTTAATAACATAAATAAAATAGAAAGATTGTTGAACCAATCTTTATATTAGTTTGCTTAACATCATAAGTAGTATAAATTAAAGATTGTGTGGTGTTTGATCGTAGTTTGGGAGCATGGAACAGTTAAAGATTGTGTGGTGTTTGATCATAGTTTGGGAGCATGAAACAGTGAAATCACGGTCATTTGTAATTGTTGTGCCATTCAGTCGGCGACTAAAAGGAATCATATAGATAAAGCAACATATATTAGTAAATATTTAAATTGTCTATAAAATTAAAATAATAATTTATGAGTCGGGTCACATATTAAGTGTACATCTGGCACAACTTTGATCATTTAATATGTATAACTTTTACTATTCTATTTGTATAATGTTACTCATATACTTTTTGAGGCAAAGTTCAACTGCAAAATAAATTAAGGCCACAACTACACCGAGTGATCTTGTGGTACTCCATTTTTATTATTTAAGTGAAAGTATTGGGTCAGACCGTCTGACCATAAGTTATGGTCGGACAACCCAACCCAATACTAAAATTTCTCGCTCAAAATACTCAAAATTTGAAGCCAAGAAATTGTCAGACCTGTTACAAATGATTGAATTTGTGCGAAGAAGAAGCTTCACAGTTGCAAATTAGCTGGAAATATGTAGAAATTTGATCGAAGTTGATGAAATTTTGCCGCAAACAAACACATTCAAAACCGTAGATTTAGAAACTCCAATATCCAATCCAACGGTGAAAACCCAAAACTGAGCACAACCCCAAAAAAAAAGTAAGCCCACTATAAAAGCAAACCATTCATTATCATCCATTTTCATTCATCTTCCATCACACTCAAAATTCTTACACGTACATACATACAATTTTTTCAGAAAATATAAACTTCATTTAGGAGAGAGAAAAAACAACAATGGATACAGCACGTGGTAAAGGAAAGAAAGGTGCAGCAGGAAGAAAGGGTGGAGGTCCTAGAAATTTGATCGAAGTTGATGAAATTTTGCCGCAAAGTATCGGTTTTTTTGGCAATAAGCAAGAGAAGAGTTGTTTTGAATTTGGAGAAACTGAGGGGTTTTTTTAGATGATTTATGTGAAATCCTCTTTTCAGAAATATTTAGAGGTAAGTTACTTTCATTTTTTCATTTAGAGGTAACTTACTTTCATCTAGACCTAAGTTACTTTCATTTAGACCTAAGTTACTTTCATTTAGATCTAAGTTACATCCAACTGAAAAAAATTTAAAACCAACTGAAGAAAAATTGAAACCAACTGAAAAAAATTGAACTGAAAAAAAATGAAGACTAACTGAAAAAAAATGAAGACTAACTGAAAAAAATGAAGACTAACTGAAAAAAAAATGAAGACTAACTGAAAAAAAATGAAGACTAACTGAAAAAAAAATGAAGACTAACTGAAAAAAATTAAGACTAACTGAAAAAAAATGAAGTCTAACTGAAAAAAATGAAGACTAACTGAAAAAAATTAAGACTAACTAAAAAAAAATTAAGACTAACTGAAAAAAATTAAGACTAACTGAAAAAAAATTAAGAGTACCTGATGTTACTTTCATTTAGACCTAAGTTACTTTCATTTAGACCTAAGTTACTTTCATTTAGACTAACTGAAAAAATAAAGACTAACTGAAAAAAAATGAAGACTAACTGAAAAAAATGAAGACTAACTGGAAAAAAAATGAAGGCTAACTGAAAAAAAAATGAAGACTAACTGAAAAAAAAAATAAGACTAACTGAAAAAAAAATTAAGACTAACTGAAAAAAATGAAGACTAACTGAAAAAAATAAAGACTAACTGAAAAAAAAATTAAGACTAACTGAAACAAAATTAAGAATACCTGATGTCGTCCGACCAGTTTATTGTGTCAGACGAGTCTGACACAATACCTTCTCATTATTTAATAGGTAAAGTTACCAATCAAAGTCTAGGAGTTTGTAAGCATATTTTCACATCTTCATATACACACATATATAGAAGTGAGTTCATATGAGAATGCATACTTACATGAGAAATGAGAATGAATTTTACGCGCTATAACTCTTATGAATTAGTGATGTAATTCTAATGAAAAAATGATGTAACTCCAAAATGAGAATTTTTTTCCGACTCAAAATTTTTTAAGGGGAGTATAATTATAATGAGTAAGTGTTGTAACTTCAATCCAATCGTGTGGTTGAGATTCATTCTCATTTCTCATGTAAATAGAATTATTTCATGTGATCTTGCCCCTATGTGTGTGTGTGTGTGTGTATGTATGTGTGTGAGAGAGATTATTTTTGGGAAGGTAAGTTGAATTACCTTGGAAGGAAGGGGGAAATTGAGAATACTTATTGCAAGGGGGGAGACGCGACTGTAAGACCCCCCTGGAATCAAAGTTGATGCAATATCACTAGACCATCACAAGCTACTCTGGACAACTTCGTCTTATCTCCATTCATAAAATTAAATTTTAAAATACAAATTTACCATAAGTGTACTTTTTATCCTAACAAAATACTTCCTTAGTTTTATCTCCTATATCCATAATCCATAACCTTTTAAAAGTGGCAAAGTTTGCTACTGTAGCAATAAATAGTGTTTTGGGTGATAAAAGCATGAAATTTACTGTTCCTAAGATTGGCAAATCTGAGCCCTTCATTTGTTCTTCCATTTTAGCCGCACGATCTTTTTGCTTTATCTCCTCTCCTTCGCGTCTATTCTATGTCCTCTCTCTGTCTTTATCTTCTCTCTCCTCTGTCCTATCTCCTTTCTTCATTGCTATTCCTTCTTATTTTTCTTCTAAATTCTTCTATTTGTTCACCCCATTAAAATTACAATCGGAGAAAATGAAAGATGACAACTTTGAGGTGCGCAAATTATCTATTTGTTTGCTTTGTCAATTGATTTATAGTAAGCTGTGAGTAGTTTGAAATTAGGATTTGGAATAGTGTGTTTGAAGAACTTGCTATTTATTTTGTCAAAATTATTGATAATTTTGTATTAAAATTTGCTTTATTTTGTGGGTTTCTGCATTTGTATGTTATCTACAAGCTTATGACTGTTGTGAATTCTCATAATATTCTTTGGGTTATGAACCTTTGAGAAAGATGTGCAGGCTTCAACTAGAATTGATGAAGAAATAGTGCAGCTGCAGCAAGCATGAAGGAAACACAAGAAATCAACCAAGGAAAAGAAGAGAGAGAAAGTGAGAAACGAAGGAACGCCAGCCACGATCGCCCCCCGGAACCCTGAGCCACGAACCCGCTGGAACCCCAGTCACTGTCGCCGCCAAACGAGCCATGTGAACTGTTTTATTTCCTAAGCCCTATGTTTAAATTTCATTTTTTTTGAGGTAATATTTGTTAATTGTAGTGTAAAATTGTTTGGTTTTGATATGGTTGAATACTTATTTCTCTCTTTCATCTTTGTGAGAAGTTGTATTATCTCTCCTTGAAATCCTCTCTATTAAGAGGTTTGCATTCGATACAGGACGTTGCCGTGCTACACATCTTTGTTCTGTCGAATAGTGTATGTGATGAAATGTTACAGTTCATAATCAATATGTTTGATTAATTGTCTCTTGGTTTCTGCCTTTTTGTTGTCTCATAAAATACATTGGACTTCAGATTTTAATTAAAGCAATGGATATCAAAAAAGCAAAGTTCGAATGTGCTATCTGATTTATGATTGAGCAAACTTCATCATGGCTTGGCTCCCTTCTTCCAGATACTGCAAGTTTTAGGATTCAGCAACTTTATAATATTTGTGAATTGTAGTGTAAGATACTAAAAGTAGAATCTTGAATTTTACCATATATTTTGATGTTATTTTCAAATGGAGCTAGATATATTATCCAAACGAAATAGATGGGTAGAACCGTTGAAGGGTTGACTTCTGTATTAGGTAGGTATTTCTGGGATGTTCATCCTTTCACACAGATAATTGGTGCTTGAGGGGAGATTGGTATCTAGACCTCATGTCTTTGTTTGTCCTGTTATCTATTATACATAAGACAAAAGTTTTCGTCTGTCGTATCCAAGAGACCCTAGATGATAGTTTGACATGGGTGAGCGAAGCACCATGTACTATTGATAAATGTTGATTGGCTCTATTTGTTTTAAGGACCTTAGTTGTTGAGCTTCAATGAAGGTTTTTCGACTTGCTTGTTTCAATGATACTACAGGCTCATTCTTTTCAATATCTTTGGCTATTTATATGGCTTTTATTGTTGGGCTTACTACAACTCTTATCATGTATCGATTCGGTGGAGGGTCATCGTCGTATGCAGAAAACTCAAATGTTTTGTGAATCTTGATAAGTTCTAATCCTGCTGAGGTTGTTCATTCTACCTTTTAGTAAGTAGAATTAGTGCATGCATGTTTGCCTTGAGTTTTTAGGTCTGTGGCTTTTGCTTGATCTTTCTTCCTGATGTTACCACTAACTGATTCAGGAACTACACTTATTCAGGAATTAACAGAAGATGTGCTGGAGGATCACTTCCCGACTTCAAAATTTTGAAGAATGGGCTGCCAAAAGAACTTTTTCTCTCGAATGATGCTAATGCTCTTGCTGAACACACAGAAAAGGTTTTGGTGATTAAGGATGATGAAGTAGTTCATATTAAGGTACTTACTGACTTACTGTGGCTAATGTTATGATAATACCAAGTGTTGTGTAATTATTACGGAAGGCAGAGAACACATTCTTGAAGAAAGAGGAGTAGGTTCCAATATATGCGTGGCAAGAGGACATTTCTGATCATGAAGAAATACTTTTAAGGAAAACGAGCATGAAGATGAGTGAAAAAGAGAGATCATTTTTGAAAATTGGATGTTAGAGAGGAGATGATGATGATAAAAAAAACTGGGAGGAAGAAGAGAGAGATCTTGTTTCTACACCTCTCCTTGGTTTTTGCTTCAAATCTCTTCAGGATTGAAAAGGGTTCTTAAAGAACTCAATTTAAGGGACCCATCTCAGATGTTCAGTGGGTTTTTTTAATTTTCTTATTTTTGTGTTCTTGCTAATTTGTAGTGGGTTTTTGGCTGCAAATTCGAAATGGGTATCGCCAATGATGATGCTTTTAAACAATTTGAGTGTTTAATGGAAGAAGGTTTGTACTCTCTTTTATCTCTTTATTTATGTTCTTTTTGTTATTGTTACCAATTAAATTTCCCCAAATTTTTTGTAGTTATATTATAAAGTTCTGATCTTTGATCTACCTTGACTGATTTCTGAAAATGGGGTTTTTTTGATGCAGTTGATGAGTCACTAAAGCACACTTTTCAGGTCAGTTGAGCTAATTCTACTATATTTTCATATTTTTTTTAGTAATTTTGGGTATTTTTAATTATCCTGATCTGATTTGGTGTAAATCTCTTGTAATTCTGTGATTTAATGCTATTTTGGAAATAATTATTGCTTGTTTGGTTGAATTGGTCTGATGAAATTGGTTAAAAAGTCACCAATTTTGACTTTTCCTCATCTTTACATAGATAATTGAGTGTCATAGTAGCTAGATGGGTGGAAAGCTTTAGTAACAATTTCATCATTGCTATTGGAATTTCTGGTACACCGACACTGTTTAATGGTTCTTTGGTTTGAAAGCTTTGATCTGGTAAACTATCATCAATATGTGGGTGGTTGAAGAATTATCTATATCAACTAGATCTACCACCAAACTTCTGCATGATCTTCATAGTTTGCGGCACGAGATGCGAATTCCTAACTTTGTTGATGGATATGGTGATTGGTGATGGTTGTATTCTGTTTGCTGTTCAAATTTTGGAGGATTCTTGATCCGATAATATCAAGTTGACTGAATTTTGTTGCAGCTCCAGTTTATGATTGTTATTACATGGATTTAGAGTTGATGGTGATCACGGTTCTGTTTCTTGTGCTGGTTATGTGAAAGATTGTAGTGTTTATATTTTTCGGAGTTTAAAGACTAGGATTGCTTTTACTAAGTTGCCCTTTCTTTCTATCGTGTATTTCAGAATATGCATCAGGGGTACCCAACTGAGACTCTTACTTGGTTTCTTAGAGCTAGGGAATGGAATGTTCACAAGGCACACAAAATGGTAAATGATATTGATCTCAGTTGATACTCTGTTACATACGGTGTAAAGTTTCTTTGTGGACTACACTAATTTTGAAGTTTTTCTGACATGTTAAATTTCTGCAGTTGGTTGACGCTTTGAATTGGAGGGTACAAAATGAGATTGACTAAATATGAATAGTAAGTGGAAGCTTATGATTTTCGCTCTAGCTACTGCCCATGAGACATGTCATACAACTCATGGGTAATGATGAATATCATCACTCTTTGCATTTTTGATAGATAGTATTTACTTATGACCAAAAGGCTGAAAATTGACATACACGGTATAATAATATATCTGAAGTTTGAAGATCTCTTCTTTCAAGTTCAAGCATTGCTATGCTTACATCATTCTCATTCACGGTGGTTAAAATCTAATTGTATACATTGTCTGTTCAATGTATCTTATTGAGCATTTTGATGTGTGTAAAACTAAGTTAAATACATGCACATCATGTTTAGAATGCGTTAAAAAATGACCAATTTATTTTAGGAATTACCATATTTTCCTTCAGTGGATTATGCATCGAGGGGCCTACAATTATGGTCTATCATTCTAATCCATCCCTTAATTTACCCAGAAACCAATTCTTCCCGCTGAGCTTTACAGAAAAGTGCGTGATATCAACAAGCTTTTCTGTGACACATACCTCAATAGATCACAGAATACCTTCTCCAAGTACAGAAAAGTATCAACTATCACAGAATACCTTCTCCAAGTACAGAAAAGTGCCTTCATACCTCAGTAGATCACAGAAGTACTTGGAGAAGGTATTCTGCATCTAAACTACGGTACACATGCCTTTCAGGAATTCTAATAATTGGTTGTTTAGCTACATATTCCTGTGATACAAATGCATTAGGTCTCCTATAATTTTGTTAGAAATACATACATGATGGGTGTTTACAGCTAGAGGAGTATTCCTACACAAATCTTTTAACCTACAATTGATCATCTTATTTTCGCACCACAAAACCAAGGATCTTTTTTCAATGTTAAATTTTTTATTGTAATTTTCTTTTTCTTTGCCAATTATATCAGTTTTTTGCTTAGTGGATGATCCCATGTCCGGTCAGTCCTCAGATATCTCAGGTGTATCATCTACTTTAGATGTGAGTTGTTTTATGTTCTTGTGCTTAGAGTGATTAAAGCTTGATTATGCAAGCTGTCTTTGATTAGGTTCATGGAGTGATACAGAACATTGGTGGCAATAACCCTGCTGTTTCTGAAGGCGTGGAGAGCATCTATTATCTATGTCCGTTTTAAGGCGGCTTCAAGTGAGGTAATACTCTATTCAACCGTTATAGAATAACCATATGACTGGGGATCGATCTAAGTTCGTATTTTCCTGAGTTCTGAAAAATGTGGGTTATGTTTACATTATTTTGTTGGCCATTAGTATTCATTGTTGTGAATCCTAACACAGACGTGAATTCCATGTTATAAACTAAATATGGACCTGTATGCCTCCCTTTAATGTAACTTAGTGTTTCAATTTTGCAAATTGCAGTCATATCAAAATGTTATTCACTATCTTGATGTAAGGAATGGGTTCAAGTCGAGCATATTTGAGTGACAAAGGTATAGTCTTTTTTCTTCTCTTTCTGTCTTTTTGGTTATTGTTTGGAGATTGATTTGAATTTACAATTTGTGCCTGGTTTTTTTTGCTGTTCTAGATGCTAATAAATATGATATACTTCTTGATGCTTGATCTTAAAAAGTGGTAGGTATGTTATCTAAAAAAGCAAGTTAAAAGGTCTTTGTCAGATGTCTATCTGTATTCAATCACACTCTAGGCATTCCGGGGAGCTCTTCTTTTCCAATTTCCCTTTATATTTAATTTGTTGCTTAGCTAGCATTTTTTGTGGTGCTTATTTTCATTAATTGAATTCATTTTTGAAAGTTTTCCCTAAGCTCTTTGCATGCAGTAGACAAGAGGTTTCTTATGTCATTTACCCCTAAATTACTCCTTTTCAGTTATTAATTGCGAAGAGATCTAGATATAAGCTGTTCCAAAATGACTGCAAAAAATGGACAAGATTTGTTATGGGTTCGTTACCTTGAATATTTCAACCATTTGGAAGGAAAACACAAAAGAATTATTGAGCCTTGAGTGTTAGATGTTATGGGTTTGGCAACACCTGTTCTCTCAAGCATCTTTGCGTTCAAACCTTTTAAAAGTGGAAAGTTCTCCACTATTCATTTTAATAGTGCTTTGGGGGAGAAACCTTGAAATTTTTTATTCATAAGGAATTGGTGAATCTCATCCCTCCATTTATAGGCTAATCTGAGTTGCAAGATCTCTGTCTTTGTCTCCTCTTCTTTGTGTATCTATCTTCCCTTTCCTCTTTCCTCGTTCTTGTCTTCCTTGCCTTTTCTATTTATGACAATTTTTCATTTTGACCGTTGTTTGGCTATGTTCACAAGTGATTTGCAGTATAATTTCTGTTCGTTCTTCTAAATTTTGTTTTATTTTTCTCTGGATATTTTTTCTAGGAGCAAGTTGAGTAGTCCCCTTTTGTTTCTCTAATAGGCAAGGTTAGCTTATTATAATTGTTTCAACACCAAAAGTTTTTTTAAACATGAAACCTAATAAATCGACAAGAAAAATGTTTTTGATCTAATTAGGTCTAAGCAGCATCAAGTCTTTAGATCTTGCACAAATGTAGAAAAATTCTAACTAGGTCTAAGCAGCATCAGGCCTTTGCTAAATTGTTTTTTATCTTCTCTTGAAGCAACTGCATGATGCCCATAACATGTACCTCTTTTTTCTAATGACAACATGAACCCGTTTTACGACTTTGTGACATATTTTTGTCATATATAGAATTTGTATAACCTTAATAACCAAGCTTCTAAAATATTACAACCTCTTCGAAGGATTTTAGATATTTCAGCCCATTGATGAGAACCTTTCTTTTCCTTAAGAACTTTCTGCAATGACCTGAATTCAAAAGAACCTCAGTTAGACCGAAAGAGAAAGAAAGCTTAAAGGAAGGAAGAAAAGGCTACAAACAATGCACTTGAGAGTTGAGACTGCTAACTCTTAACTCAACTTCTTCCTAAATGGGTGAGTCTTTGTGCTTATGCTGAAAGCCCCTTTTGTTTTAAAGCACTTTTTTTTTTGTTAATAGCTTATAGCTTTACATGCTGAATTCTTCTAAGAAGTTTTCTGTGGGAAAATTTTGTGTTATATGGATGCCTCGTCATATATTTTGATTGGTATAAATGTATGATTAGAATAGAATACCTTTATTCTATTTGGAGTAAGTGAAGGCTTATGTTGATTTATTCCAATTATCCACTCATGAAATCAACAAATTACAAATGAGACCAGTGGTAATGAACAATCTTTCTTTAGGTCTAATGTTCAAAACTTTACAGAGGCGTTTTCTTTCATCTCTGCATTCGTTTGTTTGTTTATCTTCTCTCTTATTCGCTTTACCCAAACCTTTTCCCTTTCTTTGTTTTTGCCTTATCTCAAATGACAAGGGCAGAAAAGAATACACCCTATTGCTCAATATCCCCCCTATACCTGCATCATAAGCTTAAAAGGCTTGGAAAATGTTTTCTTCTTTTTAAAAGTCTCTAATTTGAACTCTTAACATATTTGTCTGTATTGATGCTTTGATCTCAAATAATCTAAATTGTTGGATCTACACAGGATTTGGGAGAAACACTCATATGGTCGGGATGATGTTGAGATCATCACTGTAAAGGACCCTCTCATCACCATTGAAGTATTCATTTGAAGGAGGGCGGAGAAAGGAGAGGAACAGTACAATATTGTTGAGTGTTTTTATGTTAATGCAGAGTTGGACACATCTCTCTTTTTTCCTATGTAGATCTATGTGAAAATATTAGCTGTGGTTCTACTCTTTTAGTATTGTTTTTGGTAATTTAAGCGTCAAATGGGCTATTCTTTCTTGAATGTCCATGTTGAGTGTATTTTTACAATGAACTGGCGTATCTAAGGTGAATTCTTATTTAGAAAGCAAGTTCAACTTAAATTTTTTACAACGGGCTATTCTTATTTAGAAAGCAAGTTCAGCTTAAATTTTTACAATGAACTAGCGTATCTCAGGTGAATTTAGCCTTTTTCTTAAAGCTAGATACATTGCTTTTAGATTCAATCGTCTCTGTGTTCTTAGTTTGGGTCTTATGTGAATTGCTCTTTGCTACTTAAATAATTCATAACTAATCTGTTTGAACAAGCACCCATGAATCTTTACATGGAGCTGTTTCATTAGTGATGTTAGTATAGAGTTAAGTGGCTACTGAAAATATCTATACCATTAGGACATGTTAGAATGTTATTATATTCACTATATGTTGGAGGCAAAGGTACTCATATAACTCGATTTATAATGGCGTATATAGTTTTCTTATATATTCAAAAATAAATAGACATAAATTATTTGACCAATGTCAACACCAAACTACTACCCCTAGCTTTTTATGAGAAAGAGGAAGATGGAAGGAAGAGAGGAGTGGTTTATATAAAAAGGTCTGAGAGGTTGAATAACAGAGGGAAAAAAAATTAACAATAGCATGAGATAAAGAAATACTTCCTCCGTTTTTTATTAGATGTTACATTTTTCAAATCACGAACTCCTAGGTAATTTTTGGAGTGGAGAGAGATAGAGAGAATGAAAAACAAAAGGGCCCCATGTGAACATGTGATAGGAGAGAGATAGAGAGAAGTTATTACCCAAAATAAAAATGTAACATCTAATTTAAAATTTTCTAAAATAGAAAGTGTAACATCTAAAAAAAACGGAGGAAGTAGTAAATTTTGAATTGGAGTTGTTTGACTTTGTATCTAGATATCTAAAATATAATTTTTTATAAAAATACAATAGTTACTAAAATTAAAAAAGCAACTCAACTAAAAGAGTATTTGCATGAACATCCTTATTACATACTTCTATGACAGATTAATGAGTAAAATAGATCCAAATAAATAACACATTCATTCATAAAGAAGTAGACATCAGGAATATAACTTCATGTTATCCCTTTTTAATGACTACAATTCAAAATTGAACATAAGACCTTTTTTAATTCGGTTCCTTAACGAAAAACGAATAAACTTAACCCTAATCTATGATGGAAATAATGTAAAATATATGTCTTTCTAAAAATTGCAAAACAAAGGGGAAGTGGAGAGAAAAATTTACTCCCTCTATTTTTTATTTGCTACATTCTTGTTTTGGGAAATTAACCACTAATTTTGACCGATTATTTTGATTTTTTTAAAAGTGAAAAAATAGTCATGTGTGGTCTTGTTAAATCGTCTCAATGTGTAGATTTATAATATCAATTTTATTTAAATAATTTTTACTTAACTAAATTAAAAGATATTAAGAGTTATATAAGGTTTTGAAAACTGCGCAAAAATAATGCAGCAAATAAAAAAAACACTGGTGTAAATGGGAACGAAAGGATAGAGGCAGAGGACAAAAGGACCAAGTAGGATGAGATTTTCTAATATGAAGAGGTAATATAGGAGGGGAATTAGTCTTACTGAATACTTTCTCTTTCATTTTAGTCCAATTATACGGACTCGCTTAAATCATAATATTTACTTATGAGTGGAAAAGGATAAAGGGGAAGGAAGGAGAGAGCAAGAGGATGGAGGGACCAAGTAAAACGAGCATTTCTCATATCAAAAGGGTATACAAGAGGGGAATTAATCTTATATATACTTTTTTTTATTTTCATCTTAATGTAATCATATGGCCTCGTTGGATTCTTACAATTAAAATGGAAAGTTCAAATATCAGATTTAGTATTGGCAAAACATCTTTGTATAATATGTTGCTTACGTTTGGCTTGTTTGGTATTCCATTTGAAAATGTTATTGTGTTGAGCTTCAGTATTATATATAGAGAGATAAAGTTTTTTCAGAATATAATAATTTCTACCTTGATAGTCTAAAGACGATTCTCTTGAAAAAATATAGAACTAACTTGGGGAATATGGCCATATGAAAAGAAAATGTTGGGGGAGTATTAGATAAAAAAATGAAGTTACCACAAGAAAAAATAATGTGCTTCTCGTGACAAAAATGGACAATTCTTATAATACAAGACATTATAGCCATTTGACCCGCATTGACGTCAATTTGGTTACTACTAGCCATGCGCGCGCGTAGCGCGCGACCAAACAACTAGTAACTTGAAAAGTAGCATTTCTAAATACAACTCACATATATCAAGTAAAGGTTGACTCACTTAGTAAGAATTTTATATCAAATCTTAAAGGTTTTGAGTTCAAATATTTCGTTAAAGATAGGGATTTTCAACCTTTTTCATTCCTTGTTTTCAAGTGTCTGACCCGTAAATATTGAACAAAAATAGTGGAAATTAAGATATATTCAGGTTCTTCACCCTCCATTAAAAGAAAAATCCAACTCACATGACCTTTCTATAGTTTGTATGGTTAGCATGTGAACCATCGGCACGCCCCATGGAACATTCCTGAAAAAAAGAATGTAGACAATGTAATTGGTGTATTGTCGTTTTGGCTTTTTTGCATTAGAAGTATTACTGTTAGGCCATAACATTCGACACTTGGCAGCAAAACTAAGGTGGTCAATCATTTACATCTTAAACAAAGCCATCAAAATATGCAAGATTTCAAAGTTTCTCTATAAAACTAACCGTCCTGTGAGAGCTTGTCTGGTCTAATTGCAGCTAGCTTAATTAGTGTAACGCTAAGGTTATGTTTAATTCATCTTATTTTTGCTTATTTCAAATTTGATCAGATCATATCAGATTAGTTTAGAAAAAGTAAGTTCAGATCAGATCTTGCTTATATTTAAAAATCATTATACTATTAAATATCTTTCATTACATATTAGTAAAAATTATAATAATTAAATATTAATAAAGTACTCATTGAGACGAATCAAACAAGACCCCACATGACAATATTTTTTCTTATATATTGAGAAAAAACTAAAAGATAAGATCTTATAATCAGATCAGATCAGAAAAAATAAGTTCAGATCAGATAAGTTCAGATTAGAAAATTTCAGGTGAACTAAACATATAACCTAAGCATAGAGTTGTAACTTGTAGATCATATCATAGCATAGCATGTAGCCATGTAAACAATATTCCTTAGCTTGTAGTATCATTTCTATAGCCATTTGATGTTAATATTTGGACTTTTGTTGTCTTTTTGTTGACTTCTATAGTTCTAAATTCTAATACTTCTATATATTGTCATTATACATATAAGAGTCAATACAGCTCATGTCATTTTATAAACTATTAGAGTGTCATTCGGTGGACATTTTATGTTAATTTATTAATTAGTTGTGACTTCTACACATTTTAAAGTCATTACAATTTATACATTTCATTTTATAAACACTAGATACTATAATAGACTTTTATAGTCATTTTATTGATTTCTATTATCTTGCCCTTACACTACAATTCACATGTTCTAATTATTTCTAGTGTCATTTTTTACACATTCATTGTCATTTTATTGACTTAATTGTCACTTTTATACATTTTAATACAATACAATTCTTACATCATTTAAATTTCTTACGTCATCTCATTGACACTTGCGATTTGTCTGGTTAGTGGTCAGAAATGGTGGTAATGGCAATGCATTATAGTATAAATTTGTAAAGGAAATCCCATGACATTACTCATGATAATGCTATCCCATGACAGTACCTATTTCAATGTTGTCAGTTGCTTGAAGTATTTGGAGTTTGCCTAGCTTTGTCAATTTGATAGTTGCATCCATAGTCAACGTGTATCTTATTAAGTAATGAGATTATTTATGTATTCTATTGTAGTCACCGTTAAAGAATTGATATCAGTAATATATAGGACCTGTAATCAATTGTGTTTTTTTAGAATAATATTCAAAAAACGATTTGTTAATTAAGAGATAATATAAAACCAATTTGTTAATAGCTTTGATTTTGCTTTCGAAATTTATATAGTTTTTTGGAATGAATTTTATGAAATATAAAATTGCAATATTTCGTAACATTATATTGATTCTTTTTCGTGGATTGTGAATGAATTTCTATCATATTGCTTGAAACTTGGCACCAAATCTGCTGTATAATCTAAAATAAAATGTTAGTATTACCATATGTCCATATTCCATAAATTACGCCAATTCATATCTAATATATTTTGAGTATATGTGGCTATTTTTATTGGATATAATTCCCCAATAATATGTGAGATGGTGTTAACTTTTCAAAAAAGGTAACGATTTTTTTAATAGAAAAAATGGTCGTAAAATTAACAGTTATACAAATAAGGAGTACATTAAGGCTTAAGCCATATATTTTCATAATATGTGGGTATGCTCTTTAGGTACACTTTCTCAAATTAACTTTTACCAATAAGCAAATAAGGCAAAATCATATTCTTAAAATAGGTACATACATTCTTTGTGTATGATTGATGAAATTAACATTTATCAAAAATATTGCTAAAGATCATGTTTAATTAAAAAATAATTAACATTTTTCTGTGATAATAGTATTATAATTTCCCTTAGTTACATTCTTTTGATAAAAAGAATTATAATTTCCAACTGATTGAGCTCCATAACAAATGGTCGTGAAAAATTGGTAGTTTTACAAATTAAGAATACATTGATTTGTATCAATCTATACTAATATATTAAAAGGTGTGCCTAAGTCAGAAACGGTGTCATGTGGCGCTCTCCCTAAGGGAGTTTTACTCCATGTAATCCACAACAATAAAAAAATTTTAGAAATTGCATAGTATTAGGTTTGATCCCGGGACCTCAAGAACATACACTAAAGTCTTAACCACTAGACCAAATAATATTTAGTGTTATCATCTTAAATTATAATTTTAATAAATGAAAATTTTCCTTATCCGGGCCGTAGCCCGGGCCTAATAACTAGTTAAGAATCCTAAAGATAGTGTTCGGAGTATATTGTATCAAATTAGGAATACATTGATTTGGGAGAACGCCACATGTTCAATTACTACAATGTTTCGACTTTCAATTCTTTGGCGTGCATTGTGAGGCCTCGTTTCACTGCTGACTGTCACATTGAATGATTTTTTCTTGCTTTAATATTATATATGATTTTCAATTTAACTCTAAACCACATTACTATTACTACCTCACCCGTAAAACTTTTTTCAAAAACCTTTCCTCCCCACAATGCCACAACCACGAATATAAATATATAATCCATGAGATTTATCCCCCCCAAGGCCCAATTCAGACATTCAAATCCTAGTTTCGACTCATTAATAAACAAATGCTTTGCTAGGGGGCTCAGAACAAATTTCTCAAGCTCCCATTGCCATAGGCCCAATAAGCGGTATGAGATGTCCACTTGTCCTTATTCTTTAAAATGCATCAAAAACAACCAAACAACGCATGAAGCAACTCGAAACTCAATTAAACTATTTTTTTTATTTAAAAGAAGTAAAGATAAACTTATACTAAAAAAAAAAAGTATTAATAATTAATAGTGAGATGTCAGAATGACATATCACAAAATTTTGAAACCAAAGCTAAGTCAAAGTGGTATCAAAATAGAGTCATTTGGTATCAAAATGTAACCTTGGTATCAAACTTTCACTTTGATACCAAACTTCTACTTTGGTACCAAAGTAAAGTTACTTTGGTTTTGATATCAAAGGACTTTATTTTGGTATCACTTTGACTTAGTTTTAGTACCAAAAATTTTGTGTGAGATGTATTTTGACATCTCACTATGAGATGCCAAATTGCCAATCCAAACTCAATTAAACTATCAGTATGCACTATGCTAGATAGTAAGTCATGATGTTCTAAAAACTATACTCCGTCCGCATTTATATATTTTACGTACTTTAACTGTGTGCATTTGTCAATGTACTTCTTTGACCTTTAATATGTTTTACTACATGTTACTCTATCTGTTCTAAAATATAGTGCTTGTATCCTTTACAAAACATCTTTTTTTCTCTAATATACTCCCATCGCAAAAAAAAAAATCCTTTCATATCCTCATTTTATTAAGGAAAATTGTACCTATATTTAATGGTTGATCTAGAAAATTCGAAATGCAAAAATAAATTTTAACTTGATCTCATAATTAGTGAAAGAAAAAGTTGGTCTCTATATCTGTAAAATTTGAAGTTTGTCAAAAGTATATTGAGTTAAGGGTACAAAGAGGACCCAAACTATCAGGTTTTTCACCATTCAGGACCTACAACTATTTTTTTCACCCTTTGGGACCTGATGACAAGAATCCGGCAAGTTAACTCAACGTTAACTGAACTGAGGTTAACTAGACCAAAAAAAAAGCAAAATTTAAATTAAAAAGTAACCGTTGGAATTTATGGAACTTTTAGTTCCTGAAATACAGCTATAAAAACAAACAAACACAAAAAAAACAATTAAGATAAAATAAATAATACTTAATATCCAAAAAGTACAAGAACACCACAAAAAATAAACTCCATTAAAAGTTCAATCTCCATTCTCATCTTCTCCAAAGCTTCAAAAAAAATGATAATTAAAACCCCAAAAGAACAAGACTAATTAGATCCTTTTTTTTTAGTTTTCTGAATGAAAATGAAAAACCCCATTTGCCAAATTCACATTTATCACAAGCCCATTAGAAAAATTCGAATTTATTGCTCCATTCTTGAAGATCTAAAGAATTCGAACAGCAATACAAAACAATACGACCCAAAAATAAAAACAATTCAAACAAAAAAATCAAAACAATTCGAAAGAAAACCCAAAAAAATCTGAACAATTCCAATTGGAAAATAAGAACAACCCCAACAAAAAATCACAACAAAATCATACCACAAAAATCAAACATACCCATAAAAATTCGAACAATACAACAAATCCAAAAAAAAATCCACAAGAAAAAGAGAGTTCAAGAGTGAGAAAGAGAGACCATACGACGAAGACCAACTTCGAGATTCATCCACATTGAACATATCTTGTGCTAAAAACCCAAAAAAACAAATTTTTGGGTTTGAAACATCTAGATTCAAACTGAAAAATTCGATTTTTGGGTTTGAACATCTTCTTCTTCCAATTTGAATGATTTCAGATGTTTTTTCCCAAAAAAAATGAAATCGTAAACCATAAATGGTTCAAACCCACAAAATAATGATCCCATTAACTCGAAAAAAACATAAATAAGCGAATTTGTGGTAAATTTTGGTAGAAATTGGTGAACAAATGAGGAAGATCTGGGAAGAAAGAATAACGGAGGAGAGAGAAAAAAAAATTGGGTTAGGGTTCTTGAGTTCTTAATTTTTTTTTGGGAAAAACAACAAATGATAGCTTTTTGGGGTTTTAATTGTCAACTGGGCCCACAAGTTAACCAAGGTTAACATTTATGCTCAGAATCTCATTTTAGGTCCCAAACGGTGTACAAAAAAAGATCAGGTCCCAAACGGTGAAAAATCTGATAGTTTGGGTCCTCTTTGTACCCTTAGATTAAAAAAAAGTTGTGAGAGAACTCCATTCCACTGTTAAGTATAGTGAAGTCCATATTCACCTAAGATGTATTTAATGTATATTGGGTGAATTTTCTCTCATACGCTGCAATTGTTAATTTTGTCCAAGTTACACACTGAAATTTATATTTACAAATACTATCATTGGTAAGAAGCAAGTTTGCTCGATTCAAACGCAAATAAGTACATGGACTAGAGTGCACATAGAGCTATGTGCACCCATTCCAAAACGCAACTTTTTTGAAATGAAACGCAAGATACAACAAGTTCTAAGGGCCTGTTCTCCCCAGCTTATTTTCAGTTCAGTTCAGTTCAGTTCAGCTCTAATAAGTTCAGTTCAGTTCAGTTCAGCTCCAATAAGTTCAGTTCAGTTCAGTTCAGCTCCAATAAGTTCAGTTCAGTTCAGATCAGTTCAGTTCAGTTCAGTTCAGTTCAGCTCAGCTCTATTCTTTTATAACCATTTTGTTAAATATTATTATTATTATGGTATAATTTATTTTACTAATTACTATTATTATTATTATTATTATTTTAAATATATATCATTACTATTAAGTATTATATTATTATTATATTATTATTATTATTGTTGTTTCTATATATTTTTTATTGTAGCTTTACTAATTATTATTACTATTATTATTAGGAGGAACATGGTTTAGGTCAAAGCACAAATAAACCCACTTTTTTTAGCCCATAAACCAATCAAATCGCTCAAGACGGTTTATTGTATAATTTTCGCGGTCCAACCCAATCATTATTTTTATTACTAATTATTTTTAAGTTATTAAATATAATTATTAAAATAGTAATATTAATTTACTTCTTAGATATTATTGTTATTATATATCATCGTCAAGTATTAATATATTAATACAATAATATAAAATAATTATTATTAATTATCATTACTATCATTAATTATTATTATTATTATTAATTTATGATTATTAATATTATTTATTTATAACTATCATTTAAAAATATTCAAAATACTACTATTATTATTATTCATTATTATTACTTATCATTATAATTATTATTTAATATTCATATTATTATTGTTTAAAATATTATTTATATATTTATTACATTCAATTTATTTCAATGTAATATAATTCAATTCAATTCAATTCAATTCAATTCAGTTCAGTTCAGTTCATTCAGTTCAGTTCAGTTCAGTTCAGTTCAGTTTGATAAGTTCAGTTCAGTTCAGTTCAGCTCCGATAAGTTCAGTTCAGTTCAGTTCAGCTTTGATAAGTTCAGTTCAGTTCAGTTCAGCTGTTTTATGCCGAAGAGAACAGGCCCTAACTGTTTCCGGTTAACAAGCATGATTTTTTTTAAAAAAAATCCTCCTAGATTAACTCAGACAGTGCACAAGTTTTATTACTCAAAATAAAAATAACCCAAACCAACTCATCATGATTCATTTGGATGGATTTTAAATCTATCACCTTAACTACTAAGGTATCATGTGAATTAAAAAAAAAAATCTACTCTTATCTAAATCAAAGAATTACTATCACATTTTTCCACTAACAGACCACTTTTCACCAATTATGTAAAAAAGTATATTGCAAGTTAAATTAGAATAAAATATTTATATGAAAAGAACACTACATAATTAATTAATAAAGGAACATATTACTCCCCTAAGAAAAAGGATAATTTGTGAAAACAAAATTTTTGTGTACTACTTTTTTGTGCGAAATAATCTTTTATAATTTTTCTCACAGCTTAAAACCTTACAATATTTTTTATTTTCCTGCGAGATATCAAAAACAATTATAAATTAAAAAATTGAATAAAACCGAAAAAAGAATATGACGAGATCAAGTAAAGAATATCGTACCGATTATAAAAGAACATGCGCATATAAGACTTGAGAAACAAAAAAATTATTCAAAATCACAAAAATGAATAACAACCTAAAAAGAACATGAAAATATCAAACAAAGAATATCATATTGACTATAAAAGAACATGTGCATATAAGACTTAAGAAACAAAAACTATTAATAATCATAAATATGAGTTAAAACACTTAAAGAACATGAAGATATGAAACACAAAATATCATACATATTATAACAGAACACGTGCATATAAGACTTGAGACATAAAAAAAACACAAGAATAAAAAAATAAAAAGAACATGAAAATATAAAACAAATACTATCATGCTTATGTGATTATTGCCTCCTAATAGTATTAGTTACTGTGCACCCGGATCCATAATCGATACATTGCAATTCAAATACAATACACTCTTCTGATATATTTCTATCAGTTACCTTCCTTTTACATATATTTCTCACAAGAGAGAGGAGTCCCATCTTACTATCTTAGACTAAAAGTTTATCTAGTACAAAAACAACTATAAAATTCACAATTCCTTTATTCTGCTTCTCCTTAATTTTACGAAGATGCAGGCAACTACACTGGTAGCTGAAGCAGTGTGGAAGAGCATTGAGTCAACTCATTCAGGTCATATTACACTGAAAAATCCCTAAATTACTCACCTTTTTCATCTTCTGCTTATCAACACTTCGTCCATCTATACATTTTCCAATTCTAACCAATTTCATCTACTTCATGTAATTTTTCTAACAATTCATACTTTCAACAACGGCGGAATTTCATTTATACAGTGACTGATGATCAACTGGGCATGTTAGTTAATTTCTCCACCCTTTTTTTTTGCCTCACATAAACATGATTTTCAATTATTTGTTGATGGGTAATTCTAATTTATGTTGCTAAATAAAACCCAGATTGCAATTTTTGTTTGGGAAAAATCTTGAGCGAGCAACCAGAATAGTTGATCAACGAGGTGTCAAGAAACTCTGTGGAGAACCAAGTGGGCATTCCATTTTTCAGGTGATTTATAATTGCATATGTGTAGCCTTCTTTGTTTTTCAATAGAAATTTAGGACTTTATTGTGAATATTATAGTTAATTATATTTAGAAATTGGGTACAATAGTAGTATTATAAATTGTTGGTATTTGTAATTGTTTTATGGATGATTAAGTTAACAAATTGTAGTTGAGAATCAGATGATAGGGCAATTTTTTTATTGAAGAACAATGGTTTTGTTGGGTTTTGGTGGAATTTTTTGTTTAGTTTTTGTTGAGGAACTTGTCCATAAATTAAAATCACTCACAAGTAGAAGTTATCTGAAATTAAGTTTTTTTTGTTTTCTTGGCCTTTTATATATGTTATATACTTATATAGGTTGTTGGAGAATCTCGGAAGAAAGAAGAATACTTATGTTTTGCAGAAAACTATTGTGGGTGCTACTCATTCTTTTATGATGTAGTGAATAGAGGAGAGCAGCATTGTGTAAGTTTACTCCCTCCGTCTTTTTTTAGTTGCTATTTTACCATTTAGACATGTCTCTTTTAAGTTGTTACGTTTGCCAAATATTTATACTTTTAGTATGTGGTACTTACGTATTATTTACCTTTATTCTTTTATTTTTGTCTTCATCACACGGAAAAAACTACTTTATGCTTTATTGCTTTACTTTTCAAGGGTCCTTACATGTTTCCTTGTCCGTGTGTTAAAGTAAATGTAGCAACTAACAAAAGACGGAGGGAGTAATCTATTGTATCTTGGTAGATTAAATAGTTGTTCTTCCGATTGGTTCATATCAGTGCAAGCACCAGCTCGCTGCGAGATTGGCTGCATCACTAGGAGCATTTATACAAGTGGATTTGCCTGACGAGGAGCTCGCAATATTGCTCGCACAGCTGTAACCAGTAACCAGCAATCTAGCATGACTTATGCAGTTGGAGGGAGACTACTTTGCTGATCCTTGGCTGCTACTGGTATGTCTCTGCAGTTTTAGCTACTTTGCTGCTGCTGATTCTTTAGGATTTGACAGGTACTTGGTTTTGTATGTGACTACTTTTGATGATCCTTTGCTTCTATCTATTGCGGCATTATATTGTATTAATGTTGCATCACTAGCGTGCTGCTAATATCTTTTGGCCTGCAGTTGCAAAGATGTGTAGTTTTAGCCTGATGATTCACATTTTGGTGCTTTATCACTTTTTCTTCTGAATTCTATTGCCTATGATGACACAGAAAAATCCAAAGTTAATCAATCTCAACCAATTTATCAATTTTCTGGTGTTTCAGATAGCTGAAAACAGTTCTAATAATACCCTGGTGTTTCAGAACGATACCATGATTCGATTTTCATGACCATTTCCGAAAACCTATATTGTACACCGGCACCCCGATGTATAGTACACAAGGTTATATTTTTGCTCACTCCTCAATTTTTGCTCATTTAGAGCTCTACAAATGAGCAATGAGCAATGAGCAAAGAAATAGACTTGGGTGTACCATACACTCGGGTGTATAATATAAAGTGCAACCATTTCCATGTATGCTTTCCGAATATTTTACAATTTACTAAGCTGAAGCGAATGACAAAGTGAGTCTTTTCGTATAGAGCAAATATAAAGACTGTCTTGTTAAGTGACAAATCAAAAGCTAGTGCAAATTGTGAAGATTTTTTATTAGTTAAGTGGAAAACTTAAACTGCCATGTCTGGCAAACAGTTGATTTAATTAATTTTGACAAACATGGGGATCAAAGTTGGTAATTTACTAAAGCGAGGGACAAACATCTATAAATATTGTTCAGGAAGAATAATTAGAATACTTAGCTTGCAACTGAAATTCATCCGAATGATACATATATCCACAATATCTTGGCCAATTGTTCCACCGTCAACATCAAATCAAGGCAACTAGATGTTATTCTATTCCCTCTTGATCAAGTAATTTAACATAAATCAATCTCAATTAAGTCTCTTGCTTCACTTGCTTGTATGATCTCTACAACCTGTTGAACGTCAACCAAGCTTTTCTCCTTTCTAAGCACCATCAGTCATTAAGATTCATCCAAAAATAACGTGATCGTCAGCTTTACAATACTCGAATTAGGCAATTATAGTTCTAAGTCTCACTAGAATCCCATCCACTAACTTTATAAACAAACCCAAAACTAGGCAATTCCCACAGTTCCAGAGAGGCTTGTTTTAGCCACATAGTAGAGCTTATTCCAAGGCACAGATTTTGTGCTAAGACTAATTTTGTATATCACAGTGATTCAAAAAGTAAAGTCCCATAGTGGTGGCTGCTGACAAATTACAGGCCAGGAAATGCAGTGTGTGCCTTGTGAACAGCAGCATATGAACATTATATGAGTATACAATGTGATTAAAATTGCATGTGTAACTGTTGAAGCTATGATATATAGCTCACACCACATGTGAGTATCCTACATTGATTAAACAAGAGAGATGGGTTCAGCTTATAATGCAAAGGAGTTACTCCCCTTATTGCCATATGGTTTTAAGGTGGAACCTCCTTTGTGTTGTGAAGTGGACTCTCTCTCCTTGTGATGGGTGCGGCCCAGGCCCATATTTAACATGGTATCAGAGCCAAGCCCACAGAGGATCCGTTAGTTTATTCTGGGCCAATTGAAAAAGGGACCTCACATGTGAGGGGAGTGTTGAAGCTATGATATATAGCTCACACCACATGTGAGTATCCCACATTGATTAAACAAGAGAGATGGGTTTAGCTTATAATGCAATGGAGTTACTCCCCTTATTGCCATATGGTTTTAAGGTGGAACCTCCTTTGTGTTGTGAAGT
Organism: Beta vulgaris subsp. vulgaris; assembly: GCF_026745355.1. Taxonomy (NCBI): domain Eukaryota; kingdom Viridiplantae; phylum Streptophyta; class Magnoliopsida; order Caryophyllales; family Amaranthaceae; genus Beta; species Beta vulgaris. The sequence continues at coordinate 68,896,336 of NC_079207.1, forward strand.
GGACTCTCTCTCTCCTTGTGATGGGTGCGGCCCAGGCCCATATTTAACAGTAACATATACCAATCATATATAATGGCCCTTCTGTAACGCTAGTACGCCACAGTCTGTATGTAACATTATGATCTCGAGTCAGCATACAATCAGTTTGCACTGCCCAAGTGCAGCTTTGCTTCACTAAGAGGCTGCCGAGCTGATTCGAAGTTGCCTTAGAAAACATCAGAGTTCAAAATTAACCCCAGGTGTATTTCCAGGGTTGAACACCCTATTTTCGGAGAATTAGTAGTGTGAGACAGGTTTGAAGATTTGTCTAGAAAAATAAAATTATTACAAACTGTGGGAGGGGAGGGGAGGGGAGGGGAGGGGGAGGGGAGTTCAAATCATAACATAATTTGAAACTTTGGCCTTAACTTTGGCTCACCGTGCTACGGCATTAGCCAGTTTGTTTGTCTCCCTTGTTTTCATGGATTATTTCAGTTTCTGGCATTGAAGAAGGGCATCCTGCATTTTCCCATAAGATTTGTTAGATTATTCTGACAGCGTAATGTTTACTTAGCAACTTGTACTGTAAAAGAGTCAGTCAGTTCAATGGGATCACTACGTAGACATGCTAAAGCTCCTGATACACGAGTAAGCATGCTTGCTGCGAAGCACCACATTCATAAAAACAGCAGCAACATAGTGGTGACAAGACCAAAAATTCATGACACTAGGGAGTAAATTGCATTTTCTCAGGATTCAAAACACAGAGATCCAAAAGGTTAACAACAAAAGGAGAAAGGACACGAAACTCGCAATTGCTTAAAATAGGAGCTTGTACATGGCTCAGTCCAACACAAAGAAATTTCAGCTTGTTGCTGAGTCTGTTCATCTTATGTCCCTTTTCTAGCTCATTGGATCTGGTAATGGTTCATTTAGATTGTACGATATCCAACAATGGCAATCAGCAGTTACAGAACGACATTTTAGTGTCAGTGGCTTTTGCTTTCATCGACTTTGATTTACTAAGTTTCTGTTCCTGTCAATGCGTGAGTTATTTACTTATTTATCGCTAGTGAATGGATATCTAAAAAATGTTGCCTTGTACGACATCGAAACTGGAAAATGCTTGAATGTGGCCCAAATTTTTTTGATGCCCAGGAAATTTCTAAAGAACAAATGTTAAATAGTAGAGAAACAACTCTAAAACCTTTACAAACCGCACTAATAATAGTTTTAGTGGCTTAGGACTTGAATTAACAGATATAATTTCGAGTTGGGGTTATAAAATCCAAACCTAACCCAACCTATTTATTATAAGGTCTGGTTGGGTTAACCCAATTACTTAAATGAGTTGTTTTGGGTATTTAAGCAAGTTGAAAATGTAAATTCAACTATGATAATTCCGTGTCAGATTCGGATTAAGTTGGCAAGTCGTGTTACTTTTTATTGCCTCTACTCTATAGTCTGCAATCTTTAGTGATTGTTTGACATACAAGAAATTATGTATGCAATGTAAATTCTCATTATTTTCTGATTTGAGTAGTTGTTTGGTTGATAGAAAAATGGGGGCGATGAAAATTCCTGGGAAATTGAAATTCTCACAAAATGTGGGAATTTATCAACCCACCTCCTTTAGTCATTCAACGTTCTCATATCAATTCGTGGGAAGTCAAAATTCCTTGATATCAAACGAACACATTAAGTCTATTTCCTAAGACTTATGTAAGTGATTAACAAAGTCTTCGTTTACAAGTATTAATATTTTCTCCATTCTTTCTACTCACAATATAAGGATGATGGTCTAATAGTACTATACGGTAAATGCTGGCCTAATGATAGAGATCGCCAATAGTGCGGGCCAATCTAGCCTATCCAGCCCAACCCGCCTCTTGGGTCGTGTGGGCTGAGCCCGCGGAAAGCTCGGTCCAGCCCAACTCGAATTGTGAAATTGGTGGGTGGACTGTGGGCTAGATTTTTTTAGTCTAGCCCACGAAAGCCCGCTACTAAAACCGTCTAGCCCGATCCAGCCCGATCCAGCCCATCCCATGAATCAGACCAACCCAGCCCAAGTAATTATTCAACCAAATTGTATATTTTAATCAAATTGTATATATTTCAATCAAATTGCATATATTATAATTCAATCAAATTCAAAAATAATGACATTATTCATTAATATTAATAATTGTATATATTTTTAATTAATATTAAAGGTTTTATATAACAATAATAAAAAATTATAAAACTTTGAAAAAAAATTCTCATGTCGGCCCGCTAGGCCCACAAATCGCCAGAATCGCTTTCCGAATCGTGAGAACCGGTAACAGACCGGTCTGGGCAAAGATTTTTCAGCCCATGGACCAGGCGACCCAATCTGTGAATTCTAGCGGCTGCTGGAATTCTTATCATTAGGCTTCTAAACAATGCAAGCATTTTCTTGTTCAAGCCAGGCATCCTCCGCTGTGTTACAATGTATACGACGAAGATAATCAAAGGTGATTGCCGTGTCAAAACATCCATTACAATTCAAACATCCTGCTCAGAAATCAGCCAGTGCCTGCTGTTCTGTTTTCAAGCAATGTTTCCAATTGTCTCAGTGCAACACTAGATCCATATGCTGGCCCATCAACATGCAGCCTTGCACTAATATTCGGTACATCAACCCCTCACCACAGCAAACACCTTGCCCAATAGCAAATAGACCTAAAGCCACTTAGATATAGACAACATACCGATACTTCCACAGCATGATCCACCTCATACACAGTCCCATATAAATTATTCCCTCCGTCTTTTTTTATTTGCTACATTTTGCCATTTAGGGGTGTTTCAATTTATTTGCTACATTTACAAATATTTCCATATATAGTACATAGGTCCCACACTTTATTTACAAATTTGTCATCACTCCCTTCTTGATTTTGTAAATGTTTCCATATATAATACATAGGTCCCACAATTTACCTATTTGCTTTTTTGTTAATTCCATTTGTGTCAATGGTCCCCACTTCCTCCTTGGTCTTTGTGAAAAAGTGCTTGTATCAAATAAAAAAAGACGGAGGGAGTATCATGCATCAACTTTTGGAGCCAACAACTTTGAAAAACTTTATTTGCCTGATGATTTAGCATCAAACAAACAATTCTAATCACACTTGAACATTTAATCCTAACAGGCTAACAACAATTGCCCCTAAAAAATAAATTAAATCCTAAATTCAATTTTCTCACGCAAACTATCATACTACATGGTGAGAAAATGTGTCAACTAAACTATTTCATCACCTTTGAAAGATAGGAATTTTTAGGGGGGAAAAATTAAAAAAACAAAGTAATTTCAAAGTTCTCTTTTTTTTTTACAGGGAGAAAAATCCTTAAGTTATCCTCTTGATCCGAAGGCCAATTTAAAACATCGTCAAGGATGAGAAAGAATTTTAAAGTTCTCTATGACTAGACTAAAAAGAGTTTGGTTCTAAAATTGTAATACATGTAACTTAGAAAAATTGACGTTGTTATCTTTTCTAATATTAAGTGAGCTCTTTTTTTTGTCACAATGCTAAGAGTGTATTAAAAAAAATTATGACTTATTACTTGTTACACTTGTAAAAAAGATCCTTTTAATTGTTTTCCCTTAATTTCCTTTCTCTCCCTTTTTATTGTTATAACTAGTTATTAGGCCCGGGTTATGCCCCGGGTAAGAAAAAATTTCATTTATTAATATTGTACTTTGAAATGATAACACTAAATACAACTTGGTCTAGTGGTTAAAACTTTAGTACATGAACTTGAGGTCACGGGATCAAAACCTATACTATGCAAATTTCTAATTTTTTTTATTATACATGGATTACATGAACTAAAACTCCTTATTAGGGAGAGCGCCACGTGGCACCGTTCTTGGTTTATGCACGCCTTTTAATATATTAGTATAGATTTTCCCTTTTGTTTACATGTTTAACCTGCCAGTCTTGCAAAGTTGCTATGAGAACACTCTCTCAAAATTGAGGCTTGCTATAACTCCAAGAAAGTGCATTTCCTTCACCTCAAAACATACTTATAAGATGGTTGAAATCATTTTTCCTACAATCTATTTTTTTTAATCTTTTCGCTTCCATCCCAATACACAAGAGACTCCGAACCCTTTTTTTTTTTTAAGGAAGGAGATTTGGGGATTAGGAGTATAACAATTGCATGAAAGTGTCAAAATCGGATATTTTGTTTACAAAATGAGCAAATTACAAATTTATTGAGGTGCTGAGGGAAGCCAGATGTGGTGCTTATATGGAGTATAAGAAAAGTGGAATCCAACTTTGGAAGTGACATAACACATATGCCTATGTTTTCCTATATTTGGTACCGCCTCCCTTGTAAAGGAATATGAACAGATCAGGAATGTACACGTAATATGCAAAGATGTTACAAAAAATACTGGTTGAATTCGCCTCAGTTATTGAGACGAGTTTCAGCCAAGTTCAGTATAGTACATATAAGTGATCAATTTATGTATAACTGTTATCATTTTATATATAATTGTTATAGCATAATTGTCATCTTTTTTTTTTAACACAAACTAGGGATTAGATTAGTAAAATAGTCACTTACACCATAGTGTCATAATACAACCGAAACTGGAAAGCGAATTAACAAAATTATCACTAAAATTATCCAGTCAGTGAGTATTCAAAATATATCTTAAGAGAAACCTATCCATAACTATGCTATTGGATTGACCAGCTCCTGCATATATTCCTGCAGAATACATTACGGTGGAGAAGTATGCGTAACTTTGTCCATTTCCATATCCATACCAAACCTTGCTAGTTTCTGTGCTACCATGTTTGCATCCCTTGCACGAAGGAAAATTACTACCCAGTTGATTTTCAAAAGCTTGACAATGTCACAGATTAATAGATTATTGCATGCAACTGATGGTGGGGATATTTCTCAGCTCTATCCATCATAATGTTCAAAGCTTGTGCATCAGTTTTCACCTCTAATCTGCTGATGTTGTGATCTTTAGCCAACGAGAGTCCTTCCCTGATAGTTGCCAATTCTGCAGCTGCAGGATTAATGGCATCAAACTTGATTAAAAAGCCCATAAACCATGACCCATCCGTTCTCCTAATGACTCCACCTTCGCTTGCTTTATCATTTGATTTCCACGAACCATCAGTATACAGCTTCAGGTAACCATGAATTGGTGGCTTCCAAACAATGGGTTGTTTTTTTTTTGGCACAGTCTTGTTCTGTTTTTGGAAAACATCAATATTATACATGTAATCAATAAGAAAGTGATTATACTGACTTGAAGACCTTGACATAGCCCCATCAAAAACTGTCTTGTTCCTGTTCTTCCAAATATGCCATAAGGCAATAACAAAGATTTCAAGCCAGCCTTTTGGTTGCATAAGATTAAACAGGATCCTAGCATAATTGTCATCTATTTATGCATAATTGTTATCGGTTTATATAAATCTTATACTTCTCATATAAATAACATAGAGAATGTCGAAACCCATTGAAAGCCCACTTGTGAGTGTCCCGCTTTAGAGAAGGAGGAGAGATTATTACACTTTATAAGATAGAGGGATTACTCCTACTATCACCAATTGGTTTTAATATGGAACCCCCCTTTAACCTTATAAAGTGGACCAAATCTCTCCTCCTCCTTGTTCGGGTCACCCATACCTGTTTCGTATTGTTTCTAAATTTAACAGAGAGAAAGTAGGAGAATATCAAGGAGCCTAAAGAGAGAAAGTGGGGGAATATCAAGGAGCCTAAAGAGAGAAAGTGGGGGATCACTTGTGTAACCAATTAGGAAGGGGAAAGCGAAACAATTAAATAAGGGCAAAGATATAAAAAACACTAGTGGAAAAAAGGCTAACTGATTCTGTTGAAATGAGATTAATTGATCCAGAAATGGAACTTTAGATGTCAGAGGATGTTACGTTTTAGCAAATAAAGGTTGCCTTCAGCTACCACAATAATATATCCTAAAAGATAGAATAATTATATATCCTAAAAGATAGAAAGTATGTCTTTACTTTTGTGTAATATACTTGGAATGAAAAAGGTTTGCAAAAGATTGGAAGAGTTAAAGAAAAGTTGTCCTCTTGGACAATACCATTGGATTTAGGATGGTTCACTCCTACATCTCATGCGAAACTTTTGCAAAGAGGAGGTGGGAATATGGACCATGGAATAAAAGTTGCACTTAGGTTACTAATCGCGCCAAACGAATCGCACCACGCCACTTGCACCTAACATAAGCATCAAGTAGGACGTAGGAGGTAGGAATATAAAACTTCTTTATGAACTTTTCTTATGACATCTTATGAAGCGAAATCCCAGGCACACCCACGCATAGGCATGAGGTAGCAGATGGAGTGCACTAGTGGTCGTTGCGGCGTTGCGGCGCTAGATTTGCAAGATTCGTTGGACAGGTCTTTCAAGCTTCACCACATATCCTTCTTTCACTTTTTTAAATTCTTATTTGTCCTCTAGATTCAACAATCAACACTTTTGGTTAAGTGCAAGTGTGAACATTATCTTTGTCCCATATTGAAATATGATCTGTCTATCAACAATTCATTGTAAGTAGAGTTACAACTTGGTTTAAAGAAAACTCCAACAATGCCGCATTTTATTTTTATATATGATGTGTTTTGGGTGTAAGCCGTGTAACATGTTACACCATAACTTATTGTGTAACATGCATAATGACAGCAAAACAAGAATGACATGAACTTATGTGTTATGTCATTTATTTCATGTCATTTGAGATCTTTTACAAAAGAAGCGATAATATGTGGCCTGTGGGTTGTTATACCATAAATTATGGTGTGGCTGTTACACCAAAATTTTTGTGTTTTATATAATATTTAAAACTTAAAATCCCTTTAAAAACCCTAAAATCGTTCGCTAAAATGAGGCAATATCTATCACTAAATAAAAGAAAGCTAAGAAGACAAAGCTTACAAACAAAAAATCGAGGAAGTACTAATCCCCGGCACAAGTATCCTGCTCGTGGCACAAGTATCCTGCTCGTGGTGTATTAGTGTGCCCGTCCTGACTCAATGTCTAGTAACGTCGTCTAGTTTGGTTCATCGAGGATTCAAAGTACAGATAAAGCACACTAAAACATCTATTGAATCATCATGGTCAAAATTTGAAGTTCTTCAGGTGCCACTAAAACCTATATCTCCTCCTAATTCTAGATATAATTAGGATCCACGTGTCACTTGACAAATTCAAATCCTTTAAGTGCATGCCTTCTAATCTATATATATATATAAAACAAGGTTCATTTTGCTTATGTGTCAAGCCAGCATTATTCAATGTTCACTTCGCCTACGTGTCATGCTACTACTACATCTGCCACGTGTCATCGCCAAATTCGACACTCTATTATATAACGTGTTCACATCCAAAAGAATCTGATGTCACATGGCGTGATAATTTCCTTCCAAAAAAACTACCTTGAAATCAAACAATGATATCAGTGTGGGAAGTTTTAAACAACTGCCTAAATTATAGCTACCGTAAATATAATTAAATGTTTTTTATTTAAAATTCAAAATTCACCCACCAAGAATTGTTATTATAGTTGCGGAAAAATAAAGGTAAAAAATGTTATTATATAAGTTGTTCATGTAATCACACTCTAATATAAACTGATTGTTAATTCAGAAAATTAAAATGTGCATTCATCCTAATTTCAATATCAATTATAAATTCCTAAATGACTGTTATACTACTAATATATTAAATTAATTTTCACTAACTGTTAAGACTTAGAATCTTGATTTTTTCAATATATTTATCACTCACTAACTGTAATAAATCTAATCCTTTCCCAAAACCAACTCAAGTTATAATTTCGGAATTTTCTTTTCTCTCTAATTTTCTTTTTTGGACGAAAAACTGATTTACAAAAAAGAATTCTGATTTCGAAAATTTTATTTTTTAAAAGATAAAAATCTGATTTAATAAATAAAAACATGTTTCATCTGATTTATTATAATTTTACTTTATTTTTCAGAATTTTATATTTATAAATCTTATTATAACAAAAAAAAAATTAATCTTATTAAGTAATGAGATGATTTATGTATTGTATTACAGTGACCGTTAAAGAATTGATATCGGTATTATATTGGACCCATAATCGATTGTGTTTTTTTTAGAATAATATTTTAAAAAAATCGATTTGCTTGCATTATATTATAATATTATATGTAAAAAACCGATTTTCTTGAATAAAGTAATGGGATTATTGCCTCATCATGGTCTACATAGTGTATAAATTGATTTGTTTGAAAAAACCGATTTTTGCTGATAGATTATAATTGCTTCATCATATATTCTTTCCTAAAGTAATATCATCATATTCTTTCCTAAAGTAATATTATTGTCCTTGCATTTACATACATTACCACGTGGTAAAGCAAAGCAATAAGTTGAAATGAAGATGACACGTGGCATAAGCAAAGAGGTGGCCAGAAAAATTAGGATGAAGAGAGCAGAGGAAGCTTCATGTCTTGCCACATAGGCTGGAGTTTTCTCTCTAATTTTCTTTTCTCTCTAATTTAAAACATAGAATATATATTTTTTATAAGGCCCGTTCTAATAAAATAAGAACAATCATACTGCTAATTATAGATAATTCACAAGTCATAATCTTGCAGCACAAGGGTCGTAAGCCAATTTTACACTATTCTCATTACAAGATATTAAATTTTTTAATCACAAGGCCCTAATAAATATTTCAACCTAAATTACGAGATACACCTCATTCACGAGTATGTTGGAATGTAAATATAGAAGTTTGAAATTGTTCTACAATACAATTTTAAAAATCGAAAAGAATATGAAAAAGAAACAGGTCATATGGTGATTAAGAAATAAAAGGCAAATCAAAACAAAAATATGCCATATTTGTATAATTTTCTTGAGTGATTGTCTATTTAAATTAATTTTTTCACTTAGAAATTTAGAGATAACCCCATTCATTTTGATGAAAATCATGCTATATAAAACATTGAGATTGTTTTTTAATACAATTTGGATAATCATATCATAAAAAATAAAAAAAAATTTGTAATAAGATAGTTTAATAAGAGAAAGGAGTTGAGCGGGACTGCAGAAAGCAAGGAGTGAAAGTTGTTGCATGATCGAGTTACAGTAGTGCTGCGCATTCTGTTTTTATATGAGCCTCTGTATAAAATGATAGGCAAAACAAAAGCTTCTTCATTCAACTTTTTTTGTTTTAAGAAAGTTTTTTTTTGCTAAGCAAGTAATTATATTAATTAGAGCAAACAGTTACAACCCAAAACCAACCAAAAGAAAGCAAACCTTTGCTTAGAAAAAAAAAATGGTTGGTCACATGTTTTATCATGACATTAGCTACATCAATCACTGAACATACGGGTCATAAGTCGGTTTTAAAATTTATTTTTAATACACGATATGATTATAAAACTTGAAATCAATAAGCTACTATTCAAATCATGATTTTAGGAGAAACATCCTAAAATCTTAAATTTATAAACAAAGTATTCCCCGCATTTTAATGTGTTTTTTTGTTTCATTTACGTAATTATAAATGTATATATCACGATTACAATATTTTTAAAGTTTAAAATGTTGTAACAAAGGATTTTTATATATATTAAATATAATTTTACATTTTATATTCTTTTAATCTTAAATACATGGAGTCTAATAATCACGGATTCAATATATTTCGAATAAAAACAACTACTTAATATACAAAATAATGTTGTCGCATACGACTCCAAACCATTTCTACATAAAACCTCCCGTGCATTTTTGCACGGGTGGAAAGCTAGTGTAGTTATAGACATAGCTTCATTTGGTGCAACAATTTTGTTTTGTGTTTGTCGTGGGAAGTTTGGTGTAACACTCTTAGGTGCACAGGAGCTCAAATACATCTTCACTCAGAAAGACTTTAATATGAGACAACATAGGTGGTTAGAGCTCATTAAGAACTATGACTTAGAGACATACAATACCATGAGGGTAAAGTAAACATTGTTGATGATGTATGTATTGAGTCACAAATCTAGCCATAGCCTGGACACCTTGGTAGTTGCCAACAAACTTTGTGAGCAATCTTCTAAAATTCAGATAGAAATGTTTCATGAAGGGGAAGTGGAACAGTTATTGAGTTCCCTAACCATCCAGCCCAACTTCCTAGATGAAATAAGAGAGAGTCAGCATGGAGATGTGAAACTTGAGCGGCTCAAAGCGAAATTTAAGGAGGGGTCAAGGTGTCTAAAATCTTGGCTATTCCACATCGAAAGTTAAGGAGAACGAAGGTAGCCTTCTTTATATAGGGGTGGACACCTCAACCTAGAAGAGGCTTTTTGGGTAGGACTTCGGTCCTGCACCAAAGCAAATCCTTGCGGACTAGCGCCCAAAAAAGACAAAATCTACTAGTGGGCTCCTGCACGAGCAAAAACTAATCTCATATGATTATATTAGGAAGACCTGGCCTGCATGACTGCATCTACAACGTAATGTTTACGCACTTGCAAATTAATAAACCAATAATAGTTTCTGATGGATAAGGTGTTGGAGATTTAGAGTATAAGGAAGGTTTGCATCATGATATGGTTGTTTAAGTGCTTGGTTAGGGTGTCGTAACTTAAACAATTGTACGATATATTATATATTATATGTGTATAACGCTTCATTAATCTAATCACAAGTTGTGATGTATTATCTCAAAGTAAATAATGAGTTTTGGGTGCGTCACACCTCGCGACCCAAAAGCTCAAGCCTGCAAGAGTTTTGTTTGGAGAGTCAGAATTTGTTCGCACCCCGTGACAGTGGTCACACCTCGCGCCCTGCTTATGTGTTGCGTTGTTTCGCGTGATTCTGACGGTTATGCAAAGTATTGTTTCAGTGTTTTATGAAGTGATATAGTATAATATATACATGACTAGTCTCTTATGATGATGGTTATGAAAAGAAACTCTCTCTTTGATATTTTCTCTCAACTTTCAAGATCAAAACTGAAAGGGTTAATTGGCTAGAACAGCACAACCTTGGGCTCAAGTGCAAGGAACAGCACAATCTTAAGCGGGTGCAAAGCATAGCACCAACTTAAACACGTGGTGCAGAAAATAGCATAAATGGCACCGGAGCACGGAGATTCCACCGGAGCTAGGGAATCTCCGTTCAAGGTTATGTTGTTCCTTGCACTTGATCCAAAGGTTGTGCTGTTCTAGCCAACTTTCAACTTCAATCTCAAAAAAAAAATTGATTTCCTCTTTACTCTTCTTTGCTGCTGTGCTACTTCCTCATTTTGCGATTTTCTTCCCTTTCGACGCAACACAGATCTTCACATCATCAACAAATTGCATCAGCGCAAATATCGAAATCAAGTCGCTGGATTTACATCTATCATCATTAATAATTGACGTGTAATAATTGTGGACGCTGATCTAGTTTCTCCTAGCTCAATATTCACTATTGATTCACCAAAGACCACTCCACGTGCTGTTTGTAAAAGAGTTGGTTTGATGAGCGCCTGCTTCGAGGTCGCGCCATGGTCGCTCAAACTTTCTGGAACTCTTCTGTTTTGTGGTGAATTAGTACGGAGCGCCTGCTCTTGTGGACTGGGAGTAATGCGAGGTTGTGGTGGAGATGGTGTTTGGTGTGGTGGTGCTGCAGTGTTTGGGGCAGAGGATGACATTGTTGGAGTAGAGGTGGTGTTTGGTGTGGTGAAGGAAGATGATGGTGTTGAGGGAGGTGGTGGTGTTGTAGTGTTGTGGGCTAGGGAAGAGGGTGGCGGTGATGTAGTGTGGTTTAAGGTAGATTTAGTGTAGTGGAGGTTAAGCAAATGGTGTGTTTATTAAAATAAGGGTTGTGTTGTTCCTTGCACTTGAGCCAAAGGTTGTGCTGTTCCTTGCCAATTAACCCTTAAAATAATGGAGATTCCCTAGCTCCGGTGGAATCTCCGTGCTCCGGTGCCATTTATGCTATTTTCTGCACCACGTGTTTAAGTTGGTGCTATGCTTTGCACCCGCTTAAGGTTGTGCTGTTCCTTGCACTTGAGCCCAAGGTTGTGCTGTTCTAGCCAATTAACCCAAACTGAAATTATTCTTCATTACAAATCTCACAAACTCATTTCCAATTGATAGTATTAATAGTTAGCGTGACCACTGTTATTTCTTCTTTGTATCTCGAAAATGAATTTCGTAAATCCCGTACTATAAAAATAATGTCTTAATATTAATTTTGAAAAAGTATATCACGCCTATTAGATTATTCATATTGTGAACCTTGTTATTTTCGTTGTTTTCTTAACAATCCAAAGAGGCCTTCTTGCGATCTGCCATCATAGTTTTTCAACCCTAATTGTCATGAGTAACTCCAAATCAGCCAACAATATAATATGTAGACAATATGTCAACTCACAAGGTGCCACTAGTTGGGTATCATGCACAAGTTATTTTAAACTTAATGACATTTTGTTATATAAACTTTAATAAATAACCAAGTGAAATCTAGTGTTTCTTAATATTTACTAGCCTTCATATGCACGCGATGCGTGCGTTAATTTCAAAATTTGTTATTCTATTAGATACTTCATTCGTATTTTATTTATGATTAAACTTAAATGTGAAAAATTCAACAGTTAGATGAATTTAGATATATTAATTCGCTAATGTAAAAAAATAAAAAGGTTGTGAGTGATTGTTAACATTAATTTTTTGTGAATGAATATTGAACAGAAAGAACAAAATAATGAGTTGGTTTAACTGAATTAAAGAATTAAAGAGTATCAAAGGTAGTGAATGTTCAGACTTTTCATGTGCACGTTATGTATGCCATCTTTTTTTTTAATAAGGTATAAATATTTTGTTCATTTAATTTTTGATTGAAGTATTTGATGCACATACCATTTTAAACTTCTTTTAAATGGCAAGTTGGAATGAAAATTTTTAAATGATTTGCTTTTGTAATTTTTTTCATTCCATTAATTAGATCATTAAGGGTATTTTAGTCACTTCAAAAGAGGACACCACACCTCCTCCCTTGGCTTATATAATAGAGATTATTGAATGTTTTCTTATTATTACTAAAGTTACTATAAAATCATCAAGAACATATGAGGGTAGGCTATATATAGGGTCAATTTCAGAAGAAAAGTATGTGAAAGAACTTATGTTGCTATCATATTGAGATGGACTTCAGAGAATATTGTCACAACTAATTTGAGATCACAATTAAAGAGTATAAATATATATGCACATATATATGGAGTACATTATTTTATTTTGTTGGTGTTGGTCCATTAAATAAAGGGTATCCGAAGTTCTAACCTCGTGCAGGATATGGTCGTGATTCATACTTCCTCCGTTCCATAATAAGTGAGAGAAGTGTTTCACTTATTATGAAACGGAGGAGGTATTATTATTTAATTTGTATTTAACTTATGCCCTTTTTCATTTTTAATTAATGATAATGATTTTTTAGTTTCTAAACAGAAAAATGGTGGACCATGCATAATAAAAATAATAAAGCCTAAAGTGACATAACTGATAACTTATTGCATAAGATTTTGATGTATAAAAAAGAACTGATGCACATCATCGCTATTCTTTTTGGTGCTTACATAGCGAAAGCCGACATGTACATCACTAAATTGACATGAATAATCCCAATTTTCACAAGTCTTCTTAAAATAATCCCAATTTTAGAGGATAGATTCTCAAAATAATCCAAATTATTAATTTTCAACATATTATAGACCTAAAAAGTATATATTATTGTAGGTAAGAAAAAATATAGTTTGACTTAATTCGAGAAGGTCTCCACAAAATATTGGATTATTCTGGAATAATCCATAGTTGGGATTATTTTGAAAAGACGGGTACAAATTGGGATTATTCATGTCAATTTTTCCTTTTACTTTATGGTAATGAACTCATACATAGTCATGCATGGAGCTTTCTGCGTGGGATGACATATACCACATAATTACTTACTCTATTTTTTAATAGATACATCATAATAACTCGATATATTTACCAACTCACAACTTTGACCATTAATTTTTTTAGTTATATATTATAAAAATTATAATAAAATAATATTTTGAAAGTATATGTTGATACTAACCCAATAACATTTTATATAATGACATTTGTCTCTATATCAAAAGACTATTCAAAGTTAATATCTAAACAATGTAAAAAGTCAATATGATGCATCTATTAAGAAATGGAGGGAAGTATGTTTTAATCTAATATTCATTTTGTTTTTAGATTAATCTCATACTCACCACATAACTACTTGCTTCAATTTCATTTAGTTGCAACAAAGGAACTTTTGATGTTTCACAAATAAAACCCCTTTGTTGCAACTAAATAAAAACGAAGGAAGTAGTTGAATAAACCTTCTGTTTGTTTCTTTTTGAAATAAAAATAGTGTGACTTATAACAACACATTGTGATTTTATTTTGAGAAATCCCCAATATTAGACTCCTATTTTTTGATAATTCCCAATGATAGATTCAACTTTTTTTTTTCTTCCCATTCATAAGCCTCAATTCCTAATTTACCCAAATGTAGTATTAGTTAAGCTTGAACGTTAATTTCATGTTTAATTTTAATACTTCTGTTAAATTTTGTCTAAGCCTTAATAACCATAATTTATTTAGGCCTAGACTTTTAACCAACTAACAAAAAAAATTCCTTCAATTCTGATTTTGCTTTTCCTCCAACCTAACCTCCCCTTCCCATTATGCAATGTTTCTTGTGACTGTCACTCGCTTGCCTTGTTCTTTTTTAAAAAAGATCCAATGGCAAATTAATCTTCTTACTCTATAACTATGTAATTTTTTTTCCCTTTAGGTATGTATTATATATTTCATAAGTCATAGAATAATGAATCTTTCACTTTATTAGAAAAGCACACGAAGAGTATGCATACTACTAAGAGTATACAATATACCAAGATATATCAGATTCATCATAAAGATTAATATTGACCTATTCTTTGACTAAATAAATCATGGTTGGTATGGTTTAGGCAAAACTTATCAGAAGTATTAAAAAAAAAACTGAAATTCGTTAAAGCTTCATTAATGCTACGTTTTGGCAAATTAGAAAAATTGAGGTCTAGCAATGGAAGGAAAAAGTTGAATTTACCATTGAGAATTCTCAAGAAGAAAAAGAGCCTACAAGTGAAGTTACCCTTTTTTCCATTTTGGCAATATATATAGGATACCTCATGTAAATCTCACATATTAGGTATGACAATTGGGTTGGATTTAGGCTATGTTTAGCTCACCTGAACTGATCTGAACTTATTTTTTCTGATCGGATTTGATCTGAACTTATTTTTTCTGATCTGATCTGATTTACAAGATCTTATATTTTATAAAATATATTATTACTATTATATTATTACTTTGTAAATCATTATTATGCAATACATTATAAGATCTTCATTATAGTATTATTATTATTATCATTTTATTTCTATTACAACTTTTACAGAACTTTTATTATTATTAATAATAATAATTATTATCATTATTATAAGAACAACAATAATAATTATAATCATAATTATTATTATTACTAAAAATAATTATATAACTCAAGTCATTATTTTATAAGAGCACTTATACAATGTTTCACACTTTCCCTTAAAAAAAAGTTTCACACTTGAGAAGTCGGCAAACTCAACTATTTTTTTCCATATAAAATAGAATAAAATATACAAACAACTATGACTTGAGCAAAAAATAAATAAATATCGTGCAACTTCAAATAGCTAGAGAGATTTGGAATTCGGTAGGAAGAGGTATACCGAATCTAAATTTATAATTTATATCTCACACTTAGCTTATTTTGAAATGTAATCCGAACTTAGTAGTTTCGTTGTCATGAATTTGAGATATCATATTTTATATATTTCTTATTTTTGCGTCAATCTTATGTTCTTAACATGTGGCTTTTAATTTTCTATTATTTAATAACAACAAAATAACTTAATATAATAATAACAATGACATTTATAATGGTAACAATAAGATTAATAATAATTACCAATATTAATAATCAATAAGTACACCAACAACAACAATAATAATTCTTTTGAACAAATGTACTAGTAAATAATAATACTCCCTTTGTATTTTTTTATCTTTCTCACTTAGAATCTTGACACTATTCACAATTAGAGATAATCGTTTAGATTTTTCTCAATATAAAAGAAAAAATATAGTCATGTGGAGTCTTGTTTGATTCGTCTCAATGAGTACTTTATTAATATTCAATTATTATAATTTTTATTAATATGTAGTGAAAGATATTTAATCATAATAAGTTTTTAAATATAAGCATGATATGATCTGAACTGATCTGATCTGGTCTGATCTGATCTGGTCTGATCTGATCTCAACTTATTTTTTCTGATCTGATTTGAACTTATTTTTTTCTGATCTGATCTGATTTGATCTGATCTGATCTGATTGGATCTGAAATAAGCAAAAATAAGGTGAACTGAACATAGCCTTAGTTACCAATTAATTTAAAGTCTATATATTTCTATTATACTTCTATAAGGATCTAGACTTCTTTTCTGCTTCCATATTAAGTTGAATTGGGATTTAATTTCATCATGTTGAGGTTGTTTTTTTTTCCAATCGTATAAGTTCAAACTTAATGTAAATTTGGATTAATTTTATCTTGGAGAAAATCAAAATAGGAGTTTCCTTAAAAAGGTTTACAAACTTTTCTTTTTTTGAGAGGAAAAATAATCATATTATTAGTCCATGGATAAAACATACATCAAGACATAAGGCAAAACCTCTAAAGGACAATGAGCCTCCCAATGTTGTTTAACACGGAAGGGAATGAGTCTGGCTAGATGATGAGCAACATGGTTGACAGGACTGTAGTTGTGGGTATGGAAGAAGTCCTTCTACAAAGGATCCAAAAATTCTCGATTTTATTTTTTTTTAAGTGAAAAAATCTAATGCATTGTTGGCAAACCCTTCCCAGTTCCCATCTCCAAACTAGCAGACCCCACTCTCAGCTTTTCTCCTTGTAAGTTATACTTAAATCATGCGCATCACGATTAAGACCACCTATTCATCTTCCTAAATCTCTTCAGCCAAAAGTTTAATCTTCCATATCTTTAACTTTCTAACTTCTTCAATCAAATTTGATCATCAATTCTTTTTTCATAATTACCAAAATTAAAAATATTGTTATGTGAAAGCTCTCTATATATATAAAGAGCCCAATTTCTATTTTAGAATAGTTCCTGAAATCTCCAAGACGGCCATGATAGTAGACATCCCTAAGCACATGACACCAACTAATAAAGCCAATTCTTTACTAAGCAAAAAAGCATCTTCTAAGAAAATTTTCCCTCTGGAGAGAGACGATTAATGATGGTTTGACAATCCGATTCAGGGATAACACAACTTAGACTGTGGGCTTTTGCAAGTTTCACATCCATAACAAGAGCTTTACCCTTAGCCACAACGGGTGGCCACCAAGCTCGAACTCAACGTGTAGCCGCAAAGAGCACAACGCCACAGTGGTCCTTAACTATCACACCAAGCTCAATCTAGTCATCATACCCCCCACATGCGCATCATCATTCAACTTTACACACCCCTCCGAAGGAGCCTTCCAACACTTTGGGCTGCTAGAGCTAGGGCCTCCCATCTCACCATAAATGTGCTTATTGGCCATAATCTGTCGTATCCTTTGGAACCTAGTTCACGACTCTTTTGTTTGGGTTAATCAAACCTTCAAAAACCATCTTGTTCCCACAAGACCATATATAATAAGCCACATAACTTATTGTTATCACCTCAACATCATTATCTCAATCCGTTCCTCCCAAACATCCATAAAACTCACTGCATGCGTCGTTTTGTGGGATTTTTCCTTCCAGACTAGCGACTACCCAAGATTCACAAACTGCAGGACAAAGGAAAAGGACATGAAAGACTGTCTTAGGACCCACTATACACAAAGGGAAAATATCATCATCAAGAACATATCAGAATTTAAGCAAAGAGCGGAGTGAAAGTGTCAAAAAACATGCTCGCCACAGAAAATGTCGGACTCTAGGAGACACATGCAAACCCCACAACTTAGCACACTCTATGTAAAACATATCCAAATTTCCCAACTTCCCCACCATATAAGCTGTTTTCACCGAGTACACCCAATATTTAGATAAAGCCCAACACATTGATATCATTTGGAAGCCTTCGCTCAAGGGCACAACAAGGATGACATTTGCATCAAATTCATTAAAAGACTCCAGGACAAGGGTTGCATTCCACTCCATAATCCCAAAATCAATTAAATACATTCTACCCCTTCACTTTATCGCCAAGACGAATCTGATATCCCCCTTAAGAACCGCACTAGTAGAAAAATGATAATTTGCGTCTCCCTATTTGCGTCGAACAAAAGAAAGGTGGACGCAAATGTTCAGGAACAAATGATTTACGTCCAACAAAGATCCCACGCAAATAACCACATCAAATGAGTAAAAAGAAGATTTGCGTCGGACGGTCTGGAGTATGCGACACAAATGATTAAAGCCCAAAGTTTTTGGATCCGATAATGTGCGTCAGATTGACCATAGTGTGCGACGCATAGTATTGGGCCATGATTTGCGTTAAATGGCCCATGAGGCGCGACACAAATCATGGGTTACATATTTTTTAGGTGCAAGTTTAGGGTTTTATTTGTAAACCTTCTCTCACTTCCCCTAGTCGTTTTCGATTCTCTCATCCTTAGTCTTCCATATTCCATTCTCTCACCCTCATTCTTCCATTTTCCATTCTCTTCTCCCCTATTCTCCCTCCATTGCGCCACTTCTCACTCCCATCACCTCAAAAACCTAAACACCCACCCGAACAATCGAAAGGGGCAGAACACGTCCAAGACAAAAGGAAAGGAGCTCAAATTGAAGTAATTGATTCTAACTACTCGAACATCCCTTTCTCTGCCGACTACCAACAAACCCAAACAAGGAGGAGGAGCACAAATTGAAGAAATTGATTCAAAATTAATCGAACTTCTTTTTTTTTCGGCGACTACCGAGCTGACTAAGTTCGATTTTTTTCATTTTTAGACCTGATTTATTTGGCATTTATCCTACTTTAGGATTTTATTTTTTTATCTTTTAGATTTGATTTTCGTTTTTAATTCAAATATGAAAAATCGTTTTTTCAATTTTAGATCTGGAAAATAAAAACATTATACTGATGTTGGTGACTTAGTTCGTGCAACTGAAAATAATGGCCCTTTGTTGTTTATCTATTTTTTATATATGATTTTTTTGTTTAATTTTTTGGCATTTATCCTAGGATTTTCATATCTAGGATTTTCGTTTTTAATTTTGTGTTATGATATTCTTTTTTTCATTTTTAGATTTGGAGTTGGTCCTTCTCGACGTCTTCTTTCCCGAGCTCATAAAAAAACATCACAGAATCATAGGCTGCTCACTTTCTTCCTCGATTATTCTAAATTCAGTTTTAGTTTTACATTTTTTTATATACTTGCAATATAATTTGTTTATATATATTTTATATGTTTTTTCTCTCATTTTAAATCGATTATGGTGGTTTGTAATAAATTTTTGACATTATCAACACCAGAAATGCACATGAATAAGTTCTTTACAAATTTATGACTTCATATTTTTTTTAATAAAATAATAGCCAGTTGCGTCAGATTGTGCTGCATATCTAACGCAAATGGTGCCATGTGTGTACTGTTGGTGCGGGGCACCTAGTGTCATCTGTGTCGCACATAAATAATAGTCCGACGCAAATAGCTTAAAATCTGTATTGTGTCCTAATCCGACGCAGATCAGCTCTTCCAAATTTGCATCGAAGCCTCTAGCGTCGGACACATGTCGGACGCAAATGAAGGTCTAGCATTTGACGCAAATCGTTGATTCTATACTAGTTCTCTATACTCCACATGAGCCCTTCTTTTAATGGGGAGTTCAAGCCCCATATACTCCTCCAAGAGTAACTCCCTTGACGACCTAGAGATTAATCAAGATTGAATCAACCAGGGTATTATTTAGCTTATATATGCACAAATTTAATTAAAAATGACACAGAAATTTAAATATCTTATTGTAATGCATTTTAATTTATCATTTGAAATATTTTGTAAAAACTCCTTAATAGATGGCATGTGTTGTAAATAAAATAACTACCTAATATAATGTATTTTTTGGATAAAATATTACCTTATGCACAAATTTTAAGGACGGGAGAGAAAAGAGAGAGATTCCTTGCACATGTATTGATAATGGGACATATTTACAAATATTAATTACTTTTTATTAATAAAGAATAAGAGAGAAATGAGTTGCATGACTTAAATCTATATACTATAAACGATTGGATAAGAAAAAGTGGTCTCAACTAAAATTTTCTATTACAAAGAGCTAGAGTCATAAAGGAATAAGATGAGAGCGAGAAAGGAGTGCTAATGCTGCCCCATGAATAGGAGGCCAGGAGCAAAAAGAGCCAGATATAAAGAAAATACATCCCTATAAAGAAAGTGAGCAGTTAAAAAAGTATAAAGAAAGTTGTAATTTTTTTTTTTGAGTAGCACTACCATTTTATTGACTCTCTTAATAATTACCATCAGTGAGGCCCACAAACTCCGCTTCTCTCTCAGAATATTATTTTCCCAAACAAATTGAAGTTCCACACGACATTATTCTCTCTTGCATATAAAACTACACTTAAGATGATTGGTGTCAATTTATTGCACGCAATTGAAATTTTAAGGTTGAATGTTCACAATTAGGATTTTAAAATGGAGATTTTCGAGCTCACAATTGAAATTTATTAGAGTTATTGTTATAGGAATTTTTGCTTGAATTTGGGAGTGTAGGGTGCAAATTGGGTATGAATCATGATGGTCTAAACTCTAAACCTATGGTTTATACATTTTGATTTGCTTAAAGACTACTTATGTTTTACTGAATTTGTCATAAGTAGTGCAGTTTTTACCTTAATCAAGCTCAATGACAACAATTAGAAACAAAACTCTTCAATCAGTAGTGATACTCAAACTTTTTGTTTTATAAGCTATTTTTTTATAAAACCAATTATATTAGGTAGTTATTTAAGAAAATTAATGAAAAATATTTGCACAAAATTTTCTATTATTTGATCTTAAATCCTTATAGGGTTTTGTAAACAACAAATTTATTTTTGACCTATGTTTAAGTTTTCCATTCATGTTCCGAACTGATATAATTAATTATATTTGGACGATTGTATGATTCTATGCTAAGTAGTTAAAGTCCCATAAATGGTAACTTTAATTATTAGAACAACAATTTTATAATTAGTACAAAAAATAGCCTGACCCACAATTAATTTATTATGGATTGGATCCATTAGAACTTTATATTCATTGATGAGGTGACATTAGAAATTGGGTTAAGATAAAAGTATTTCATATGGACAAACTTTCATTGGATAGAAGTTGTAGTAAAATTACTTAAAAATTATAAAAACCCTTCTCTCTCAAAAAAATCTCTTTGTACCCAAACCCTAACACCCCCGCCACAAACTCACAACCTTAGAGGGCTTGACTGTCGCATGAGCCACCTCACGCTCCTCACGCGGGCAATCGAGCCCTCCTTCACCCCGTCGTTGGTTTTTGCTTGCTACTAGTTCTGTCTTCTCGTTTCTCTGCTTAGTCGTCCGCCATCGCTGGTTTCCCCACCCTAGTAGTCACGCTGGTTCCCACCCTAGTAGTCACGCCAGTCCCCACCCTACTCCCCGATTTCAGTTGTCTGTCGCGCCGTCCCCACATGTAGTCGATCTTGGGCTTCCCCGTCCCCTCTTCCCCCTGTCTTAGAGTCGAGCCTCCCTACCCCCTACCCCTGTTTCCGTCGAGCATCCCCTTCCCCTGTTCTCGTCGGATTCCCCGCCCCTTTTCCCAATGTTTTAGTGTCGGTCCTCCCCGTCCCCTCTCCCTTTTTTAAGGTCGGGCATCCTTTTTCCCTTCCCCCTAATCTTTGGGCTTCTCCTCCCCCTGGTTGTTAGTTTTCCCCCATGTCAATTTATACTCGGTATGTTTATTTGGTTTTTAAGTATGTTTGTTTGCTTATTATTATATGTGGTACTTTTTAAAGGTTTAGGAGTCATTTGGTTGGATAAGACATGGGAATTCATAACAGTAGAATTTGTGGTTTTTTTTTGGAATATGTGATATGGGTACAAGTGAATCAACCGGATTCTGTGCGTGATCGAGGCGATGCACATTTTTCATGGTTGGGATATCTGTTTTCCGGTTTCGCACACTAGCGAAATGTTCAAGAGCTCACTTTATTAAGATCTCTTTCTAGCTTGGCATTAATCTTTATGATCCTCGCCTTGACAAATTTAAAACTGAAAACGACACACCAGTCACATCGGGTGTTTTTCAGCATGTCCACTCAAATGCATTTCTCCTTTCTAATGGAGAAATCTGAAATACTCTCGAGTGAGAGTACTGAGTCACAAAGGAATGTGACTCTTCACAATATCATGAACCCATATTCCCAAGCAATAGCAGTTTGTTGGGATTGCTCATGCGGCGAGATGCAACGCTCGCCGTTGGTTGTTCGTTTTTCGAATCATGAATGACACTCGCTTCTCTTACCACTACCATCACCCATCAAATTTTTGACTCCACCATCACCAGTATTGACCAGCACCGCCTCACATGCGACTCTTTACTCGTTTTTGGTTGTTTTTATTTTCTATGGGTTGTAAGAGCTCCTAAAGCTCACTTAGGTTCGTTGCTTTTAGATTTGGTTGTATTAACGTTAGACTATACTTGCTCTTTTAATTAATGTATGATTTCTCGTTGTCAAAAAAAACTTTCATTGGATTTTAGTCTAATATTCAATGTTATAAACCGAATCCAAATTAGGATGCATATTTTGGGATTCATTTTAGTATTTTTTTTTTGTTTCCCGTCGAGTCAATTTTAGATCGAATCCAGACTAAATTGCAATCCTTCTCAGATGTCAACTGAGTATATTACGAGGGACTTGGGGACCACTGGAATATAAGAAAGTTATATGATGCCATTTGAAACAATTTAAAAAGGTTTGTGATTGTAAGTTGCATATAGCTTAATTGTAAATTCAAAAGGTCTTAGAAAAATATTGCGTACGTTGTATTGCATTCACTATTCACCACACATATCTCTATGCCTGGAATTGGAAGTGAAATTGTAAGAGATTCACTTGTTGTAGGACAAGTAATTGGGGATGTTTTGGATCCTTTTACAAGGTCAGCCACTCTTAGAGTAATATATGAGAGTAGAGAAGTCATCAATGCTTGTGAGTTTAAACCTTCTCAAGTTGTTAACCCACCAAGGATTGAAATTTTGGGTAATAATGCTAGGGCACTTTACACATTGGTAAGTTTGTTTTTCTTTATTTTCAACGTTTTCTCTTTTTCTCTACGTTGGTGATAAACGAGATCATATCTAATTAACGAGCTAGGTTGATTATGTTATGAAGGTCATGGTGGATCCTGATGCTCCAAGCCCTGGTAGTCCTACTGAAAGAGAATACTTGCATTGGTAATACTTAAAGTTTTATGTTTGACATAGTTCAATGTAGTCATTACTGTCAAACTAAAATTTTTAGCCCATATCAGCTTCTAGTGGCTAATGTTTTATAAAGGTTGCAAAGAGGTAGTTGAAGTTTAATTGTTACTAAAGTTAACTCAATTTAGGTTGTATTCGAGTAATGAGCTGTTGGTTGAGCCAGGACAAATCCATCTTAACATCCTTGATCTATTAGAAACTTAGTGATGTATCTCAAGTATCAATTACAGTTTGTTGTATTACATGTTTTGGTTGGATCAATTATTGTTTAGTTCAAAATCGAGTTATCTATTTTTGAATACGATTTCATCTAGATCGAATAATTAGGTGGTACGAGCAATCATGTAGGGGAATTTCTAGCAAGTGTACTATTGTATAGTTTAACAAGTCAAGCCTATCCCCAAATAAAGTACTTAGTGAAATTGAACAATCCTTATGCTACAATACAATCATATGTTTTGAATGAGCGGGGTTTATCGCAATGTTAACTATCTTAAAAGACGAGGTCTTTGGAGATAATGCTATAGAGTTCAGAAATAAATTAATCTCCGTCATTGTCCTTTGTTGATCTTTGCAAATCCAAAAACATAAGACATATCTTAGTAAGATGTCAACTTATTAGTAGTAAACTGATGGCTAAATTTATCTACAATCTTCCGTTAGTTGTTCTCTTTGCTTCTGCTTTATAATTATTAAGCAGTAAGCACCCTACTAAGCAATAGTAAGCATATAGTCTTAATATAGTTCATGTTTTCAATGTTCAGGTTAGTGACAAACATACCGGCAACTGGAGGCATCAATTCTGGTAAGTAATCACTTTGATGCTGATTCTATATTTGTAACAACATGGAATTTAAAGATCTAAAATAGCATGCAAGTTGTTTACGTGCGTGGTTGTGACAAAAAATGAAAAAGGTGGTCCGATTGTTTCCTTTTTTAGGGAAATGGTCCGATTGTTTTGATTCTACCTGAATGTCCTACCGACAATGCTTAAGATTAAAGTTTTCTTTTTATATATGTATAAAGGGGCTGAATAGAGTGTTAGTGAAAGCTAAAGCCACAAAGTTCACAACAGAATTAACATGAGTTGAAATAAGGGAAATTAAATATTTGTAGTTTATTGTTATAACTCTAGTATTGACTTCACATTTTGTCAAATGCTACTTAATAAAAATCCATTCACCTACAAGTTCCATTTACATTTTTTCAAATGCTATTAAGATAGAAAGATCTAAAGAGAAAAGCATAATAATTATTTGTAAACGAAATTTAGTATATTCTCACATAAATGTAACTTGAATACAAGGGACTATCAAAACGCTCTTTATGGTTATGAAAGCATGGCGTACCAATAGGATGTCATTAACTGTATGAGTAAAGATTTATCTATGTAGGTTATTCATACGGATCTCTTTCTTCATTTTCTTTAATCAAGCGTTATATGTTTGAACATACCTAATTTTTAATACCGTTTTTAACATCCTTTATCTAGTTATCTTTAGTCTTCCTCGACCTTTTTTTACAATTACCAGTCTCATCTCGCCTCTACCTTGCAGATGCATTAATTATGTGGCTGGCATCTCACATGCCCAAACCAATTTAGTCGGTACTCAGATGCGTTGATTTCTTAATAATGAATTTGTGTTTTCATTAAGCCTAAGGGACTTTATGCTTTAGGCTGATCTTCTCTCATAGACTAGTCTAGTTTTTCTTGTCTTATTTAAAAAAATAAGCCTAGGGGAATCATAATATCAAACAACAAACTTAAAAAAATGCATGACAAAGGCAAATTAACTAGTGATTGTGAGGCCCTAATTCTTAGCATACCAAAGGCCTCCACCCTTCCATTTATTGCTTGATTGTTAAGTCCGATCCCTATGTGACAAACTTGTCTAAACTAAGAACATAGCTAAGATAGCATTTGAAAAAAGCATGAAATAGGGAATAAATTCATTTGGAGATGAATTATATCCTCCATCCTTGAGGATATATATTAAGTAAACTTCTGGTGGACATATAATTTGAATAGAGCCAAATTTAGAATGGAAAGCGATGAAGAAGTTCTAGATACCACATTCACTATAGATTAGTGTTGGAATGCATTGGTGTGCAGTTCTAGCTCCGCCAGCGCACATCCAGTCATTTTCATTATCTAATCATGTGTTGCGGTGTAAAGCCTTCTGATATACTTGTATGATGACAACAAAAAGGAAGCTTTTGTGAACAAGCTCCTCAATTCTCAATTTGAGGCAAAAAAAAAAAATTCTATTTACGAAAAAAATTTATCTTGAAATCCCAATAATATTATCATTCTATGTAAGAAAAACTGTCGAACAATCATAAATATCATTTTGAACTACCAAAAATATCAATTTCAGAATTTATAAATTGAAATTTAGAAAATAAATTTTGAAAAGTAAAAGATTTGCTTTAGATACATATGCGCATATTAGGAACAAAAAGTATGTAAGTATAGTGTTTGGATCATCTAGAGTTGTAAAATAACTCTACAAGGTAGAGTTTGAGTAATATCAACCATTGAATAAAAAATCAATGGCTCATATATCCCCTTTTCAAAATCCCCCTATTTTATCTTATCAAAATCCACGCCTAAATCTTTCCCTTCCACCAATATGATCCATAGTAATTAGCCATAAATGTTATCCGCTGACGTGTACAAATTCGTGGCTCACATTAATTTCTTATGGTAGCCTTTTTTCAAGAAGGATACCATAAAACATCCAATTTATAAGCAGTTATTTGCATGGATGCGTACCTTCCGACACAGTTGGAGTTCTAATTTTTTTATGACTAATGTCAATAATATATGAATGATATAATATTTTAATTGTATATAGGGCATGAAATTGTGGCATATGAAAGCCCAAGACCTTCAATGGGTATACATAGACTAGTTTATATTGTATTTTGTCAAATGGGAATGCAAACAATCAGTGCTCCTGGATGGCGTCAGAATTTTTTCACCAGAGAATTTGCCGAAGTTTACAATCTTGGCATGCCGGTCGCCGCCATGTATATAACATGTCAAAGAGAAGGTGGTTATAGAAGAAGAAGACGATGAAACTAAGCCGTGTCCTTTCCACATTATCAAAATGTCAACGAGATTATTGCTTGCATGCATGCAAGTATGCAATGCGCAATATCCATTCTATCATCGAAGAATAATCAAGTTTTGAAGTTTAACTTATTAGCTGTCTATTTCAATAAGACAATAACTTTGTTGGTTGTACTGTTTATGCAAGCTATTTTAGCCATCTTTATTTAGTTGTTATTATTGTTTTTCCTCTTAACATCAAACCTCTTCTTGGCCTAGCTTAGTGAACACTGAACAGGTGCAGGCTAATGTAGCTCCCGAGTTGCTAACTGATGCCCTAAAATTTTTTAGTAACGTTCTAGATACGTATTTTATAGTGTATTTGTATATCCTCCTTCTACCTTTTCTCTCACCTCCATTCCCATTCTCGTCTCACCTCCCCTTTCCCTTCTTCTCTCACCACCACTATAAATTGCACCATTGGAGCCACCACCACTACCACAAATTTTGCGGCGACACCATCTCCTCCGACAAGCTTGACCATAGACGCCCCACCACCATAGGCGCTTGCACTGGTGGTGGGGCGTCTATATTAGGCACCTCACCATAATTTTTTCAAATCAATTTTAATTTTTTCTCATCAGCTGGATTATGAAGAAATTAAAACTGGAAATAGGGTCTTCCTCAAAATCGCTAAATTGTAGTTCAATTCCTATAGTTTCCGGTTCAATTGTAGGAAGAGGAGAGAGATCCTCATCCACTCCATGGACTTGAAGGAATTTAATTAAGTTTTGTTACTCTCCATAATAATGAAATTACAGAAAGATTAAGCCCTCACAAGGTTGTTTCTTAGATAAGAAAATCGAAGAACGTTACAATCGGTATATAGAACTTTTAACTCACTAAAACTTTGTACTATACTCTACTATGTGCTATGGGGATATGTTTTCAGCTTTCAAAAACTTATCAAAATTATATTAAAAAATGCGTATTCTTCTTTTAATCTGTATGTAATAGCCTATATTTTAAGCAGGTTTAATAACGACTTTATAAATGAGATTTGATAAGTATAATAGCCGTTTTAGTCAAAGTTAGCTATGTTCATATTAGTAAAGAAATTACTTTGAGAATTATTATTTATCGTCTAAAGTAGGTTCCAAGCACAAATAAGTTAGTATGGATTTTATAAAATAGAGATATTGAGTTAACGATTTTAAGCTTTGAAATAAAGAAAAACCCATTTTTAATTACAATTTATTTCTCCTCACTCATGTCATCTACTCTAGATGCTAGAGCATCACTCTCTCTTTTTTTTATGACTTCTCAATCAAGTGCCAAAGTGTATTTTTCCTATAGATCAATTATTCTCTTCAAGATTTCAGTTTAATAACTCAAGTGGTTGAAAATTGGGAGAAACCCCAAAACCAAAATAAAACCCCAAACAATAATTTTCTCTCTCCTCTGATTTTATATCCCGTACTGTGCATGTACCATTTCTGCATTTTGGAGTCGGAATTTGCCCAAACTTATTCAATCAAAGTTGTAGATCTCGAAAAGTTATTGAACTTAGACCCAAACATCACTTGATTTGGAGTTCGGAGCTATGAGTTATGGTCTTTTCAAATTTGGTGTTGCTACCTCCATTTCTCTCTCCTCTTTTTATTCCGACAATCTGTTCCCCCAATTATCTACACCATGCAATCCAATTTTGCTCTTTGTTGCTGAATCAAAGTTGTAGATCACTTCGAGCTAATGAATTTGGGCACAAAAATCACTTGATTTGGAGTTCAGAGCTATGATATCGGATCTTTGTAAGTTTGTTGTTCCTATCTTCATTTCTCTCTCCTCTGTTTTTATTCCGACAATCTGTTTCCTCAATTATCTATAACATTCACTCCAATTTTGCTCTTTTTTCTGAATCAAAGTTGTAGATCACTTCGAGCTAATGAATTTGAGCACAAAAATCGCTCAATTTGGAGTTCGGAGCTATGAGTTACGCCTTACACAAGTTCAGCACTACTTTGTACTTTGTGTTGCGCTGCTGCCTCGTGATTGGCTTGCTTGCCTTGTTGCTGCCATTATTTTGGTATTCCTTTCCATATGAAGGTATAAGCTAATTTTTCTTAATTCCTCATCTCCTTTATTCCAATTCAAGTGTGGTGCAATTGGATTTTATATTCTGATTTTAGAAATAAACTTGGTTCTCAATTTTGTTATTGATTAGCAAATATAATTATGATAAGAATTGTTAAACTTAAAGATTGAATATTTTATCTTTCTTATTGGATTGAAACTTCTAATATGAATTAAGCCTCTTAAGTAAGTTTATAAAAACTGATTTTTTTTATAAATTATGTCGTTTGATAATACTCTCTGAAATCAGAATGATGTTAATTAGAGATGGAATTGATGTTGTGAGTTGTATTAGTAGAATGGGTTGTATATAAGATTGTGGTGGTTAGTTCATGGAAGAGCTTAGAAGTATGAGTAATTCAATTTGTTTATCAAAATTGTTGTGAGGATGGTTAATGATTGTTGTTATTGTTTTGAGGTAGTTGTTGGAGTATGTATATGGAGATAATCTATGAAGTTCGAGCTATAGTTGGTTATCCAAAATGTCGAATTATTGGGAATCGTTTAAAGGTACACACATGTCCTTCCACCTTTGAATCTATATTCGTGTTTTATGTGATTTCATGTGCTGAGCTTAATAAGCCTTTTATATAAATCAAAATTATTCAAAGTTTATTCGTGGTTTACAAGAGTTGTTAACTACATATTTGGTTTTAAGCTATGAGCGAAAGCTATATATGTGATGAGTTTTACTGAGTGATTTTCTATGAAGAACTGATTGGAGGTAGTTGAATCCTTCAATAATATAATGTGTGATATTATTAAACCTACTTGTTTCCACATCGAATTTATAATAAGTTTCCTATGCTTAGTAAGTTGATCTTTTATATGAAAGTGTAGCTATGAGAATTAAAGCAATGATCTTTAACTATATAAGTGATTTTATTACAAGTACTTCGATTTACGAACTAAGTCGGGACATCGACTCGATAGGTTTATGAACTCGCTTTCGATTTTAACTGTAGTTATATTTGAAAGTTTCAGAGAAAAAGAAAGGAATTTTGATCAAGGATGTTGAGTTAAAATTTCAGGGTTAAGGCAATTATGAAAATATTTGTGATATAAGTTTATATGGAATTCTGAAAGTATGAAAAACTCTTTATTATGGTTTGAGATTTTGATTATATATGATCATGAACTTTGAAAATTATGACTTGGATTATGAACAAATATGGACTCGTAAATTATAAATCAGAATTTTCTAGTTCTATTAATGACGGGGAGGATCACTCCTACTTAAATTTTTATGAAGAAGTTCTCATAGGAAAAAGTCTCTCAAATTTGGGTCAATTAATGAACATTATTTTCGGATTTAAGTTTGGAAACACGTAAGTCTAGTGAAACAAGGTATGTCTTTACAGAATATCATGGATGAATTATGTTATATGGGGTTTGGAATTTAAGTTAGAATGAGTTTGATGTGAGATGGGTACTTGTAATTCTGTTTAAGAAATACAATTGTCGCTTTGAGGATATTATTAGAAGTAGTCAAATATCCCAAGATTTACTTATGGCGTATAAACAAGGCTGAATGGTATCACCTGGAGATGTCTCCAAAAATAATATGGAGCTTGGTTATATAAGAATGAAGATTTGTGATGTCATAATTGAAGGATGAAGTAATTGTTGGGAGGTTCTAACTAAGAATGAAGATGTTATGTGGTGGACGTAGATTAGATAGTTAGGGAATAGTAAATTTGGATGTGAATTTCAAAGGTCAAATATTAATTTATGAGTTAATAAGTTGTTACAAGAGGTTTGTGAGTTCAGAGGATGTGTAGGATTTGAGATATGAATGTCGTATCAGTGAAATAAAGGATCCAATCTTGGTGGTGGTTTAGAGAGTATCTATTAGAGAGATATAATTTACAATACTTATGTAATAAAAATCTATCCGCAAAGGGGTCAAGTAAAAGAGTTTGGAGCATCATTTCGTCTATTGGATGAGTAAGATTATATAAATGGATGTTGGAAAAGAGAAATATAAATCTAGATAATAGAGAGCATGGTAATTAAAGTTATATAATGACAATACTAAGCGTATGGTGTTAAGGCTAATATGAGCTTTCAGTACAAATACATGGGACGTATGGTTGTTGAATTATAAATTTGAGAAGGATGAGGACAACGAGTGGAGTATTGGGAAATATGGAGTGAGATATTTTGACTTGCCATAGTAATTGTAGGTGATTTATGACTGTAATAAGATTATATTCTGGCAATGAAAGTTCATGTATTGGGAATAAGAAAACCTTTAAGGGGAAAATTCATATCTAAAGAATTTTGGAATGCTATAGTTTAGATGCTATAAGTTAAAGACGGAAGTCCAAGTACAAAGAGAAACTATTATGATGAAGGGAATTGCCAAGACATGTTAGAGGATACCTTATAGTCTACAAGTAAAACATTACAGGTTAATCGCACGAGCTTAGAATTGGGTCTCCATAATAGTTATCTTATAAGTCTTTGAGAAACATATTTTACACTTTGATTATGTTATGGGTTCGACTGGAGAGACATTTGATTTCGAATACTTTTATGTATATTACTTCCTTTAAAAGAATATTTGAGGTAAGTAGGTTATTTGAGATTCGAGTTTGTGTTATAATAAGATTATTGAGGTTCAGGTATTTTGGATATGTTAGTTACATTTCAACTTTGTTTTGTTTTATATTAATTTACGGACAGAGTTTAAGTCGTTGATACACTTGTGAATTGAGTATGCGATACGAATTAAGAACAAGAGTATAAGTTTTGAAAGATATAAGTTTGTGTTATTGAGAAATAGCATTATGATTTAGTTATTGTTTTATGGGAAAGTAAACAACATTTATGGAGCGAGATGCTCAATATGTGTTATGGAGCGGGTATTGTTCCTTTGAGTAGTCATGATCCAAAAGTTATTGAGGTTAAGTTTTGGAAATTCCTAATTCGAAGTACCGAGCAGGAAGTTATGTTCATTTTAAGTTCAGTATTTTTGCTGTAATTATTTTGACAAAAGTTCCAAATGTTGTTAACTCAACCCTTTTGGTAAAGTTTAAATGAGCACACTAAGTGCCTATACGACTTTTACAAGCAGTAAAGAATTGATTATTTCCTTATATCTTTACACGTAACTAATATGTGAAATTGTTGACGTAAAACAAAAGATTTCAAAAGAAGATCCAAGTCTTGCAATGATTAGCAACACCATAGTAGTGGTGATTATTTTCCTCTTCATGGATAAATATGTGTTCTTTGAAACACGTGTGGTATTGATAAACTGTGCATTTAAACTATTTATGTAAATAAACTATGGATACAAGTGGGTAAAGGCCGATACCAAATAAGGTACGGTATGAACAACCCTTGGAGGATGGGTGATCTCCTTTCGAACCCTCGCTGGGTGGGTGAAGTCCAGCAGATAATAAAAATGGGACATGTCCTGGTTAAGGCTTGCAAGCATAAATATTTAAACGGTGGGGTGACGACCTCCATTAGCTTAGAGACAGTCGGCTCCTTGTGTAAGGAGCCCTCTCTATTCGTGTTCGTTTACCAATGAAATTAAATGCTATCGACCCAAAGGGTTTTTGAATGATCTAAGTGGTGATCTTCATGATAAAAATTCTTACTTTAATACGTTTGAGCAAGGATAATAATCCTGAAATTTTTAAACAAGTACCTTACTTGTGAAGCATACTGAATTCTAGCATGAATTGTATACGAATGGTCTTAAGCCACCAAAATGAGGCTTTGGGATGAGCTTATGTATTTCAACTGTTGTTGGACATTGTCCTTATGGCAAGGAACTTATTATTTGTAGTATATGTATGAGTACTCTTTATTGGACTTTCTAGTTAAGGGTTGCTGGAGTCGTGATAGAAACATTTCTAACTATTTGATTATAAGTATTTTTGAAGTCTGGGATTGTTCCACTTGTTGAGTAATAAACCGCACAACTATATTTTAAGCCACTAAAATGAATTTCTGGTTGGACAGTGTGTGTACTCAGTTTTTCTGATTTTGTTTTCGAACCTGTCCTGGTGGGGGCAGGGTTCATTGTTAGTGATTTTGCAGGGTTGATGTCGAGGTCGTGGAATATGATTATTGATCAAGAAGAAGAGTTTTATGTTATGAAATGGTGGGCTGAGGTTAAAGTTAGATGTTTTGTTTCAAAGTATTTGTAATCTGTTATTTGATTTTCAAGTTGTTATATTGTGGGCCCCTGACCCACAGATCCAGGATCGTTTTTATAGGTTTAGTTTCCGCTGTAAATAAATGTAAATTCGAGATTTGTTAAGTGTTGATTGTGTTTTGTGTATCTTAATTGTGATTAGTTAGCAGCTCGGAAGTGCGGGCTGTTACACTGTATCCCTATCAACTCAATAAGAATTATTCTCAATGATATGATAATCTTCTTTATTAATTTTTATTCCTAAATTTAAGGGATAAAAATCTTTTCTTTCGCAAAATTAAAGATTATATTTTATTTAACGGATTTTTCACCATATACCCCTGACAAATTTACTTATTCACCATATACCCTTGATGTTTTCAAAATTCATTGTATACCCCTCATTTTCTTAATAAATCACCATATGCCCTTAATGATTAACGATTATCAACCTTTTTGACCATTAATCCCTATTTTCGTTACCAAATCCTAATTAACCCTATTTAAGTCGTTAGCATTAATTGAACACCATTATTAGAACACCACAAATGACTCCTTTTAGCTCTTTTCCTTCTTTTTTGGACTGAGGTGTTGTTTCAATGCTAATATGTTAGGGTAAATGAGTGAAATAGGAATTAAATAAGAGTAAGTAATGGAATCAAGGGTTAGTGATCAAAAAAATTGATAATCGTGAATCATTAAAGGTGCATGGCGAATTATCAAGAGATTGAGGGATATACGGTGAATTTTGAAAACATCAAGGGCATATTTTGTATAAAAAAATTTGTCGGTGGTATCTAGTGAAAAATCGGTTTATTTAGCAATAACTTATTTTTGCTTTCTTTAAAAGATAAAGATTTCTCCTTATATTTTGCCAACTAACAATCAGATTTTTCAAATCAATTTTTCCGAAATTGTTTACTTTAAAATCAGTTTTTACAAATACTTTTTTTCGAAAATCTTTAAAAAAAACATTTTCACAAATTTATTTCGGAAATCTTTATATGAAAATATTTTCTTTTTAAAAACTAATTTTTGAAATTATTGATTTATGAAAACTCCTCTTTTTATTCTTTAAATTTATAAACATGAATCTAATATAATTACTTGTTATCTTAACTCTAAGAAAATAGTTAATCATCCTAATTTCATATTTCTAGCTAGCTTAGCACAAAATTTTAATAAGTTAATTACATTGCATATACATTGACTAAGAACATAAGTAGACCTAAGCTTTCATATCTTCAAGTTCTTGAGCTTTCCTGAACACCCAATCTTGATAGTTTTCTTAGATCATTGATACATACACATATGTTAATACAACACAAAGTGTTTATCATCATAAAAAAAAGGAAAAATTGACGATGGAGGTCTCAACTTTGGGTGATAATTTTTAAAAGGTCTGAACTATTGATTAACCTGTGTAGGTCTCAACTTTAGGGGGTCTTAACTTTTAGAGGGCTTCGGTGACTTAAAACTAGCTTAATAGGTCATAACTTGTAAAACTTGGGTCACACCAGAAGGGTTAATTGAGGGAGGGAAGTAGGAACTAGGTGAGATTTTAAAAAAGATCGTCAGTTTTAAGTCATCGAGGCTCGGTAAAAGTTAAGACCCCCTAAAGTTGGGACCTACACAGGTTAATCAATAGTTCAAACCTTTTAAAAATTATCGTCTAAAGTTCAGACCTCTATTGTCAATTTTTCCTAAAAAAAAATTCAAACTTAAAGGGCGTGTCAAACTTTTGAAGTAGCTTATAGTGTTTTTACTAAGTCAAAACAGTAATTAAGATAAATAGTAGTGTCTGGTTAGATAGTGGTATAAGTAGCTTTTAGTTGTAATAATACCAAATTTCTCTCTTTTTGGAAAACATATTTTATTATAAACTCATTGAGAGATGTGAGAGTATTACCGCCACGTTATAATGTTAAAGGCTTTAATACTAACTAATAACTGAACTTTAAACTAATACGCGAAATAAATGAAAGAACTAACTATTTATTGAAGTAAATTATTCACTAGTTATTATAGTAGTATATAAATTATTTAGTGGTGTATAATTTATAATTTATAATTATT
The DNA here is from genome assembly GCF_026745355.1 of Beta vulgaris subsp. vulgaris. Taxonomy (NCBI): domain Eukaryota; kingdom Viridiplantae; phylum Streptophyta; class Magnoliopsida; order Caryophyllales; family Amaranthaceae; genus Beta; species Beta vulgaris. The sequence continues at coordinate 68,931,393 of NC_079207.1, forward strand.
TAGTGGTGTATAAATTATACATTAAAGTTTCGTTTGAGTTTTTAACTAGTTATTTGTAAACAACTACTTTGATAATAGCTTCTTTTACCGAAAATCAATATCTTATACATCTACTTGGACAGCTAACAGTTAACGGCTACACACCAACCACTAACAAGTACCAGCACAAGCTTAATTGATCTGAAAATGGACCAGATCGGTCAGGGTAGCAGTGGTTAAGAGAAGTTAACCGACCCGGTTGTGAACCGGATCACCACAACCGTTAGTCATTTTTAAATTTAAAAAGAAAAACGACCATCCAGCCAAAGACCAACCAATATATACAAACGAGTAAAGCTCTAATTTGTTTAAATTCTGGATCAACCAATTACAAAAATTTGTTAAATAGACAGCGAAATGGCCCAAAAACAGCATACGAAGTTAAAAGCTCTAAAAATAGTCAAAGACCAACAAGCTATACAAACGAATTTAACTACAAAATAACATACTGAAATTACAAAATATAACATAAGCTAAACTAACAGAGGATAAATTTCAATGATAAATATAAATTAAACTAAAAAATAATATACTTAAATTACAACAAAAATGAACAGAGTACGAATTTTAAGATTCAAACTAAAACAACAAAATTGAAACATAAATCAACTAAATTACGAAACATAAATTATATAAATTACATAAATGATAAAACATAAATTAATTAACTAAATACGAAATTACATAGCATAAACTAATTAAAAATGAAAAATAAGGTCTAGAATAATATGAAATTACATGATATTAATCATCACAAAAATTCACTTATTCAACTAAAAAATTTAAAAAAAACCATTGCAACTAACCCTAGATCTGAAACCAACTTTTGAGCAAGGAGAAAAGATAGACGACAATTGTGTGTGAGTGGTGGTCGGCGTTTAAAGCAGGTGACGACTACTAGATCTGGGCGTTATTGAAGACGAATCCAAGGGTTAAGGAAACTGGGACGCGGCTGTCTCGCTTCGTGGTTGGTAAAAACTGAATAAGAATTATTCTCAAAGAAATGATAATCTTCTTGAATAATTTTTATTCCTAATATTATGGGATAAAAATCTTTTCTTTTGCAAAATCAAAGATTATCTTTTATTTAATAAAAATCGATTTTTGCTTTCTTTAAAAGATAAAAATTCCTACTTATCTTTTGCCAACTAACAATCACATATTTCAAATCAATTTTTTCGAAAATCATTATCAAAATTGTTTACTTAAAAATCAGTTTTTACAAATATATTTTTTTTCCAAAATCATTTAAAAACGTTTTAATGGTTTCATTTCGAAAATCTTTTCTTTTGTAAAACTAATTTTCAAAATTTTGTTTTATAAAAACTTCCCTTTTTTATTATTTAAATATCTGAACACGAAACTAATATAATTACCTATTTTCTTAACTGTAGCAAATATTTAATCATCCTAATTTCATATTTCTATCTTAGCGCAAAATTTCAATAAGTTAATTACATTGCCTAAACCTGACTAAGAACATAACTAGACCTAAGCTTCCGTATCTTCAAGTTCTTGAGCTTTCATGAACATCCAATCTTGAGAGTTTTCTTAGATAATCGTTACATTTTTTTTTTTTCGAGGGGAAAAGCATGAAATTACTCCATTGATAGTGAATCCATCAAAACATAAGGAGCCACCTCTCTAGGATAGTGGTTCTCCCAAATTTGCTCAACTCCGAACGGGATGAGTTTAGCTAAATTATGAGCTACAGAGTTCCCGTCACGTTTCACATGTGACCATACAACAGAGGAGTAATACATACTAGAAGAAAGGATATTATGCATGACAAGATCAAGATCCGCAAGATAAATTGCATTCTTTGAGAGACGATGAACAATTGTTTGACAGTCGGATTCCATCATGATATCAAGTAACCCGAACCGTCGCCCAAGACGTATGGCCATCTCAACGGCCTTAGCTTCCGAAATTTCTGCAGTCCAATGAGCTCGGACCCTTCGCGTGGCAGCAAAGACTACACGACCAGTATAATCGCGCGCAATAACACCCAAGCCTATCCAGCCCTCGACAGCAAGTGAAGCATCAACATTGAGTTTAACAACACCCGGTGGTGGAGCAGACCAATACCGAGGGGAGCTACCAACATTAGACACACGAGAGGGATAGATGAGCTTCGCATATTTACCATGCTCGTCAACCCATCTTGACACGCGAGCTAGTATAACGTGATGTGGCGTCCGCAAATTGCTGAAGACCAGATTATTTCGAGCACCCCAAATACCCCAAGCAAGGTAAGCCCCTTTAACCCGAATTTCGGTGGCAACCTCACGCCACCCTACCAGCACATCACACATTGAGGGAGCCAAAGCTCGCTGCCGCAGCTCGTCACACCCACTATCACGCCATAAATCCCGCAGACAAGGGCAGTTGAATATAGAGTGTACCTGAGATTCATCATGGCCACATCCCCAAGGGCATGAGGCATCATCCGCTAAATGTCGGTGCACTAGAAGACCACGAACCGGGAGAGTGTTTGTACATAAACGCCACAAAAAGTGCCTCACCTTAGGACTCACATCCATACACCAAAGATCCACCCAAGCTTGATGGAAGTTATCAAGATTTCCACCTTTGCCAAGCATATAAGCAGTTTTCACCGAATAACAAGCATCTTTAGTGAAAGCCCAAGTGAGTTCATCTTTCATGCTAGTTGAACTTAGTGGGGTGCTAAGAATACATCTCACATCTCGAGCATTGAAATTGGTTTCAATCAATTCAATCTTCCATTCGTTTCTATCGAAATCAATTAGGTCACTTACCATGACCAGTTCATCATTTCTTGCACTAGAGAGAAATCTTCCGTTCTCATCAACAACCCAAGGATCGTCCCAAATCTTCACTTGTGACCCATTACCAATTCTCCAAACTGCACCTTCTTTAATGAGGGATTTGGAACTCCATATACTACTCCAAGAATAGCTACCTGAATATCCAAGCGAAGCTTCCAAAAAGTCACAACGAGGGTAGTATTTTGCCTTCATAACTCGAGCAAAAAGAGATTGAGGCTCTCGAATTAGCCTCCAAGCTTGACGACCAAGAAGGGCATCATTGAAAATTTTTAGGTCTTTGAAGCCCATACCCCCAAAACACTTCAAGGTACACAATGAATTCCAACTCTTCCAGTGAATCTTCTTTTGGGCCTCTGAACTTCCCCACCAAAACCGTGCCATGGCCGAATGAATTTTTTGAATAACAGAACCAGGGAGCTTGTAAACTCCCATCAAGTAGGTGGGAATAGCTTGAATAACTGACTTCAATAAAGTCTCCTTGCCTGCACGTGACAATAGTTTTTCCTTCCAACCTTGGAGTTTCTTCCAAATTCTATCCAAAAGAGAATCGAAAAGAAGTTTTTTCGAACGCCCCGAAATAGAAGGGATACCAAGATATTTTTCATGACGTTCCACCTGTCTCATGTTCAGAATATTCGCCAAAGCTTCTCTCTGCCCGATGCTAACTCCTCTGCTTTAAGAGACCTCCGATTTTTCATAGTTAATTTTCTGCCCGGATGCTAACTCGTATTTGTTGAGAATATCAACTATAACAGTGCATTCCTGAGGGGAGGCTCTAGTAAAGAGTAGACTGTCATCTGCAAAGAAAAGATGAGATATCTCCGGACCACTACGACTGGCTTTAGCCCCATGAATCTGTCTCTCCTACACTTTCCTCCGTATCATCTTAGAAAAAGCATCAGCAACTAAAATAAATAGATACGGGGATAAGGGATCACCCTGACGCAGACCACGAGCTGGAATAACAGTACCACAGACACCTCCATTAATAATGAAGGAGTAGGAAACAGACGAAACACAATCCATAATTAAATTCACCCATCTACCATCAAAACCCATTGTAAGAAGGAGCTTACGCAGGAAACCCCATTCAACCCTGTCATATGCTTTACTCATATCCAGCTTCATAGCAACAACACCTTTACGACTCCGATTCCTGTATTTCATAGAATGAAAAACCTCCAAAGCAATAAGGGCATTATCAGTGATGAGGCGGCCAGGAACAAAAGCACTCTGATTCTCAGAAACAATGTTAGGCAAGAACTCTTTCAATCGGATCACAAGAGCCTTCGTTACCAGTTTATACAACACATTACAGAGGGCAATCGGGCGAAACTCAGCAGCCTTTTTAGGTGATTTAACTTTTGGGATCAAAGCAATATTAGTATTATTGACACAGCTAGGTGAGAGAGAGCCATGTAAAATGTTACTAACAAAAGTAAAAACATCATCACCTACAATATGCCAGAAGCGCTGATAAAATATAGCGTGCATACCATCAGGTCCTGGGGCTTTACAGGGATGCATCTGTTGTAAAGCTGAATAGATCTCCTCCTTTGTATACGGTTTTCTGAGAATCTGGTTGTAATCATCAGTAATCACCGGGTCAAGCAAACTCAATACCTCTTCCAGATTGTAATCTGAGGGCTTTGAAGATGTGAATATCGAACTGAAGTAATCATTGAAAATGCGTTCAATATCCTCCCCATCCTCACACCAAGTCCCATGCTCATCGAATAAGCCATGCACATAATTCCTCTTCTTTCTCTGAGAGGCTTTATGATGAAAATATGAAGTATTCCTGTCACCATCCCTAACCTCAGCCACTCTTGACCGCAAATACCAGTATGCCTCGTGCTTGCCATGAAGGTCATCAAGTTTTGCTTCCAACTCCATCCGTACTCGACAAGAATCATCTGAAATGGCCTGGTGCTGCACTCCATCTCACACGGCTCTGGGCTATATGAGTGATACGGTCAGTCAGTTCAGCACCCTGCAGGCCCATCCACGCTGTTTTTACGACATCTTCACAACTCGCATCAAGAAGCCAGGTCGTTTCAAAGAAATACCTGCGCTGTTTACGTTTGGGCCTACGATGACAAGTGGGCCTGAGAATAATGGCCGAGTGATCAGATTTGTAGCGTAAAGAGTGTTCAACAACCAACAAGAGTTGGCTCAAGTGGTAAGCAGCTTGATGTCGCTTAAGGGAGGTCTCGAGTTCGAGCCTCACCGTATGCAGAAACTCTGTTGGGAGACTCACCCACCAAAGCCAGGTGTGCGACCGGGTCGGACTCGGATGTAGTCGGAGCAAAGCTCCGGTGAACCGGGTGGGCAACCAAAAAAAAAAAAAAAAAAAGAGTGTTCAACAACCGAATCCGGGTAAAGGTCGATCCATGATGAAGTGCCAATGTACCGGTCCAATCTTTCACGGATACAAGTAGAAGAAGAATTGCCACGTTCCCAAGTATACCAAAGGCCAGCATAGCCAAGATCTCTGAGGGCCAGATCATTCAACACATCTCGAAAATTTTCCATCTCCTTCCTGACTCTACTTGCCCCTCCCTCCTTTTCGTTAAAACTCATAATCTCATTAAAATCACCACCAAGCAGAATCGGTAATGTTGTGTTGTCGCACAAATGACGAATGAGAGTCCAAGTTTGATGTTTTTCCTCCTCTTTTGCCCAGCCATAGATACCAATAAATCGCCATTTCTTCCCACCGTCATCTATATCGCCACAAATATGGTGCTGAGAAAAAGAAACAAGAGAAAACAACACATCCTCCTTCCAATACAAACATAAACCTCCAGCACGACCTCTACTAGCAACACCAAAAGCATTAGGGAAACCAAAACGACTCTTTAAAGCTTCAATTTCCGATTTATTAATCATAGTTTCAGACAAAAAAACAACAGCCGGGGCATACAAACTACTCCATCTACGGAGCTGACGAACTGACCAAGGGTTGCCCATCCCTCGGCAGTTCCAACATAAAATATTCATAATGCTAGGCGGGATTGGTCAACACCAATCTCCGCCAAAAAAATGGAAGATGATTCATTAGATGAGCTCTGCTTGACACGCTTCGTAGCTTCATCAGACGCTTCAAAAACCATACCCTCAGTCTCCAGTTGTCTTTTAGTTCCAGTCAACAGTGGGTCAATCTCCATATGCTGTATTGTACCTTTTTCCTCCATAGTACCCCTAGCTAGTCTCTTCCATGAGTGGGACTTGTTTACTTTTTTGCCCTTGGAACTAGTAAACACAAAATTACTACCAGCATTATCTATGGCTTGCTGATCACACGTGGCCAAGGGAGGAGAAGTCACATGTTCCAAGGCAGAATGTGGCTGCACATGAGCCGACATTAAAGTAGTAACATTATTTAATATGGGCGCATTAATTAAAGTCACAGAGGAGTGGTGTTGTTCCACTTCACCAGACACATCATTCAAAGCAATGGTGGGCGGCACCTTTCCCACATCAAGGGACAAAGCACTTTTATGGCAATCATTGGGAAATTCATCTGCATTTAGTAAAGGTTGCTCGCGCCCCATTTTCATCTCTCTCTTCGAACAAAAACCAGACTCAAATAAAACCTTCTTGCAGTTCTTGAATTTAGCTTCCTCTTCAACCTCCTTAGTCCTACCTTTTCTAGGAGTAGCTTTTAACCCCAAATGCCATCCCAGACGCTCACACTTTTCTTCTTCATTTACCAACTAACAGTCTTTTTCAGAGTGTCCCATTATTCCACAAGCAAGGCAAAAGAAAGGTAATCTCTCGTAAGCAAAATCAATCTGTATTTCAGACCCCTTCCTATCTTTAATTTTCCTAAAACGTCTTAAAGGTTTTCTGGTATCAAGCATAACTTTCACCCTTCGATAACGTCCAATCCCCAGTACATCCTCTTCCAATTCAAGTATCTCGCCCATATTTCCGATTAAAGCTTTTATTACTTCATTCGATCGCATGTTAAAAGGCAAAATTTTTAAACGAATCCAAAAAGGGGACTGGTAGATTGTTACCTGATCTGGTGGTTCGTCTCCATCAGCTTCCTTTAGGAGAACCAACATGTTATCAAAACACCAAGGCCTTCCATCAAGAACTTTCAACATATCCCTCCAATGAAAAAATTGGAAAGCAAACAGATTTGGGCAAAGAACGCGGATCACAACACCATGAACTGGAGCCCAGACGGTTGTTATCGTGCGCTTAAAGGCTTCAACATTAAAGGAGCGTTCTGTCAATAGACGCCCTAAGAGTAACAAAGAGATTTTATTTTCTGGGTTAGGGTTTATTATTTCGACATCGAGTACGTCTGCTTCTTCGGTGTCAATGCGTAAACGGGATACAATTTCTGAGATCTCCTCAGCCATGAGAGAGGCAGAGGAGGCGGCCGCCGCAACGGAGGGTGACCAGAAGGTAGGGCAGTCTTTCGGGGAAGAGAGGAGAGGCTTTTCTTTCAAAGCAACTGAATTTTTTTTTTTTTTTGATTCAGTAATACATTAGATAATCGTTACATACATACTCCCTTCGTTTCATATTAATCTACACACTTTGACATTTTACACTATTCACAAATTGCACTTTGACTCTCGTTTGTGATTTATACGTGAATAAAAACATAGTCATGTGGGATCTTGTTAGATTCGTTTTAGTATGTATTTTATTAATATGTACTTTTTATAATTTTTACAAATACAAAACTAAAGATATATGTCCTCAAAGTTTTACATTGGCATGCGTGAAAAATGTAAGTGTGTAGATTAAAATGAAACGGAGGGAGTATAGTTATAGCACAAAGTATTTATCATCATCAAAATATATTCAAAATTAAAAACACAACACAATTAATGGTAGGTGGAGTAACCCACCAATCTATATGTTAGTTATTCTCTCTCTAAATCTTCACTGCACGACTATTATTTCCTAACTCACACATTGGTTATACTTTCAACAATATGGCATGTGCCTTTTTTGGAACATTCATTGGGAGAATGAACAATTGAGATCAGTATATAGTGATGCTCTTAAGACTAAATTCACAGGTCGCAAACTTCTTGCAAAGCAAAGATGCTTGTAGCTCCATATTCTGATTCTCGCAATCACAAGCGAAAAGACATGGTTGATAAAATTTTGATGATTAAATGATATAAGTAAGATTTATGTATTAATATTTGTTTATTCATGTCACCCTGCTAAAAGTGCTCCAGAATTAGTGTTGATAAGTCTAAATCCTAATATGTATGACTTAATAGCTGGTGGGTAGTTTAATCGATTCTTTTACCAGGTACACTTGTGATTCGACGAAATTTTCCACGTATCCTATTATTCAGTTATTCACCAGGTACTTTTGAGGTTTGGTAAAAAATCCTGAAATGCCCCTGCTGTTAAGTTCCCGTCAACTTTGTTAGGTTTCCGTCCAAATCATTGATATTAACCCAAATTAACTCTAACTAATTCTAATTAAACTCTAATTAATCCTAATTAAACTTTAATTATCGCTAATTACTTTAAACCTCCACTCACCATCACCATCACCATCACCGAGCCACCTACCCCCCCCCCAAACCCACCTCCCACCCCCTCCCGAAACCCACCTCCCCCCCCCCCTTAAAAACACCCACCCACCTCCCCAGCTCTTAAAACCAATCCTTACTACCTCACTTGCTCCCGAAAACCACCATACCCACCCCCTACCCCATGAAGCTCAGCCTATCCACATCCCTTGCTCCCGTAAATTAAACCACCTTTTCCCACCATTCTAGCTACCCCCTGAAACCCACCCCACCACCTCCCCTTCTTCCGAAAACCACCATACCCACCATCTTATATTACCCCCTGAAACTCATCCCACCCACATCCCCTACTCCCGAAAACCACCATAACAACCACCCTACCCCCTTGAAAGCCACCCCAGCCCCGAAAACCACCCACACACCCACTTCCCTAACCCTTGAAACCCATCCCATTCACCCCCAACTCTTAACCACAACTCCGATCCTCCCTGCAATTCACTGTAACACCAGACCCATCCAGAGTCGAGTTTATCGTCACCAACGAACATCCAGGGCCAACAACTGCGCTCAATAACCAACACATACAAGTTCTTTCGGCATATTTTGTTCTCACTCATGCGCACACTGAGAAACTTCCCAGGAGATCACCCATCTCTAGACTAATCCCAGCCAAGCACACTTAACTATGGAGTAACTAAGTAAATGATCTCCCTAAAAGAAAGATGCATCTTGTTGGAATGAGTAGCCTGCTAAATCGCTTTAAAGCAATCGTGAGGGGTATTACATTCACGCCCACCAGCTTCGCTCCTCCCTTTGTTTCTCTCGTCCTCAAAACAGCCATGGACAACAAGTCAGTTTAATGAGAATTTTAATTAAGAGGGGGTAACTTGATGAAAATAATAATTGATTTGGGGTGGTTTCAAAGATGGCGGTGGGGTTGGTGGTGGGTTTGGATAGAGAGGGGATGGGAAGTGCAGGTGTGTGTTGCGAGGGACTTAGATGTAAGGGTGGTGCGGCTGTTGTAGTTTAGGGGGTACCAGGCCAGTGTTGTTTGATGAACTGAAGAAAGATTGTGGTCAGATATGGAACAGGACAGGTTGTGTGGCACAAAGATGTTGTGGAGGATAGGCTCAAAGTGTAATGTTGGTTAAGACGAGGTGTATGTGGTGTATAGACCTACATTTGGTCTCTTGTCCCGACGGGTAACGCAATGATGACCGCCACTTTTATATGCAAGATCAAAACATCGATTTTTGAACTCATTCCCGAACTCACCTATATAGATAAAAACAAAACGAGGGAGAATCGATAACTAAAATAAACAAAGAAAATAAATGAATGATGAAATGAAAACTAGAAACTAATAAAAACCACTCATTATATTAATTAAACTAAAAGAAATAACTGAAAACTTATAAAATCACTACTTAAGCTATTGTTAGACATTTTAGGAAATTTGTCAAACCTAAGGGGTATTTGGTGAATTAAGAATGTGAAAAAACTTAACGGCAGAAGTATTTTATGATTTTTTACCAAACAGATCAGGGGTACCTGATGAATAACTGAAAACATTGGGATACATGGTGAATTTCATCAAACCACAGGTGTACCTGATGGAAAAATCGTAATTTGATTCTATCGTGATCTCGTGTTTTATATAACACTTACCTTAGTTTTAGGATGTTAATAAACTTAAACCTACTATTCATATGTCCAGTTGTATATTTGTATTGTATCATTTGCAGTTGATATAAAGAAGTGTGTATTTTCTAGCCTTAAGTCCATATTCTCCTCCATTTACTTTGCTTAAGTTCCAACACACTCAAGTTTGTTTCATAATGTTATTATTGAAACAAAATCTTAACAATGATTTGGAAAATATATGAATATTCACGAGAATAATGAGATATGACATATAATGATATAATGTTAGTGAAGACTGCTATATGAATAATTAGAGCAAATATTCATCCAGTAATTCTCTCAAGTTTGATCTCTCTTGATTTGTTTTCATTTCCATTTTAAAGCTTGCCCCAACAGCTGTAGATACAAGGATATATATAGTCCTCTACTAAGAGAGTGACCTTTCTAGTATCTTCCTAGGAAAGACAAAAATAACAGCTATAATAGGACAATGAGTCATCAATGTATGATGTCATATGATCATTCTTGGATCAGTACAAGGACACGCACTAACATGGTGCTCAACAGCCTTTTACTAGTATTTATACTTATACTTATTATACTACTACCATTATACCTCTCCTCTTTTCACTCCCCCTCAAGCTGAGAGTGAGGGATCAAAGTGAACTCCCAGCTTGGATAGGATTAGCTGATGCTGCTGTGTGGGGAGAATCTTGGTGAATATATCAGCTAGCTGGTCAGTTGAGGACACATAGGTAGGAGAAATGGTCCCTGCTTGAGCTTGATCTTGATCTCTGATGAAATGGCAGTCTATCTCAACATGCTTTGTCTTTTCATGTTGGACTGGATTAGCTGCTATTGCCAATGCTGCTTGATTATCACATAGGATGGGAGTGGATCCAGAAGATTTCAGGCCTAGATCTTTGAGCAGTTGCTTTATCCACATAACTTCACAAATGGTGAGTGCCATTGATCTGTATTCTGCTTCTGCAGTTGATCTGGCTACCACAGTTTGCCTCTTTGCTTTCCAAGATATGGGAGATCTCCCAAGTAGGATACAAAAGCCTGATGTGGATAAATCTTCTAGTGTTGGGGCAGCCAGCCCAATCATTGTCACAATAGGCTTGAAGAGTGGCTGCAGATTTGGAGGCTAGTAAGATGCCCTGATTAATGGTGTTAGAGAGGTATCTAAACACTCGTTTAGCAGCTTGGAAGTGAGCAGATGTAGGTTGGTGCATGAATTGAATCAAGACATGAACTGTGTATGTAATGTCAGGTCTAGTAAGAGTCAGGTAAATGAGTTTTCCTACCAATCTTTGGTATGGTTCAGGATTAGAGAGAAGTGAGCCAGTAGAGTGAGTGAGCTTCACATGAGAGTCCATTGGCAGCTTCAAAGGTTTACAATGTTGCATTCCATATTGATGCAAGAGATCAGTTACATATTTTTTCTGGGACAAAAAAATCCCTTGTGAAGATCAGTCAGCCTCAATTCCCAGAAAGTACCTCAGTTCACCCATATCCTTCATATGAAACTGTGATGATAAAACCTGTTTTGCAGAAGTAATAGCATTCATGTTATCACCAGTGATGATAAGATCATCAACATAGATTAGGATTGCAACAAATCCAACTGCATCATGCTTTGTGAAGAGGGAATAATCAGTCTTAGATTGATTAAAATTGTGAGAAGTGAGGGCTGTTTTGAGCTTGGCAAACCATTGCCTAGGGGCTTGCTTAAGCCCATATAGAGATTTCAGTAATTTGCATACTTGTCCAGTGTTTGCATGGTGAGTATCATCATTGTGATCTTTGCAAAATCTAAACCCAGCCTTGATGTAGCCAGGTGGAGGCTTCATGTACACAGTTTCTTCTAAATCTCCATGGAGGAATGCGTTTTTTACATCCATTTGATGTACATTCCACTCTTGAATTGCTGCAACTGCAAGGAGAGATCTTACTGTTGCCATCTTAGCTACTGGAGCAAAGGTCTCCAAGTAGTCTGTTCCCAAGTACAACCAATCTAGCTTTAGCTCATCCTATAGTTCCATCAGGATTGTACTTAGTTCTGTACAACCACTTACACCCAATAGGGTTTTTTCCACTTGGCAGATCACACATCTCCCAAGTGTTGTTAGATTCCAAGGCCTCCAGTTCATCATCCATGGCTTGTTTCCATTTAGGATGTTTCACAGCATCTCTGAAGTGAGTTGGATCATGCTCTTCACTGAGTTTTGTCATGAAGCAAAAGAATTTGGGAGATGTCACAGTTTCAGATATTTTGTGGATTTGATTTGGCTTAGGTTTCGTAGAGGAAGCAAGGGTTGATATATGGTAGTCTGAGTGCCAGGCAGGAGTTTTGTGGTGTCTGGTAGATTGTCTTAGAACAGGTTGTGGGCTAGGTTAGCTTGAAGGGAGATCTTGTTCAGGTTCAGGTTCTTCTTCTTCATAGGTAATGGGTGAGGTTTTTGTAAGATCAGTGTTATTGTTAGGCTGTGAAGAAGTGGTTTGGATGATGTGATAAGGGTGAATGTTTTCATGGAATTTCACATCCCTGGACACAAAGGTCTTGCTTGTGAGCAAATTGAACAATCTGTATCCTTTCTGATCTGAAGGATACCCAATAAAGACACAGGGTACTCCTCTTGGTTGGAATTTATCTTTCACAATTGAAGGGTTTGATGCCATTGCAAGACATCCAAATGCTCTCAAGTGTTTGTACTTTGGATTTTCATTGTACATGGCTTCAAATGGAGTGATGTGTTTCAGCACACATGAGGGAAGTCTATTGGTAATGTGTACGGCTGTGTGTACACAGTCACCCCAAAATTGTAGAGGAAGGCCTGCTTGGAACCTCAGAGCTCTAGCCATTTCTAGGATATTCCTGTGCTTTCTCTCAGCTCTCCCATTTTGCTGAGGTCTGTCAACACAGCTGGTTTGATGAACAATTCCCAGCTTTGCAAAGAATGGTATGCACTTCTTGTCATCGAATTCTAATGCATTATCAGATCTCAGGACCTTCACTCTTTTTTTAAACTGTGTCCTTGCCATGTTCACAAATGTTTCTATGGCTTCAAATGCATCAGATTTGCATTTGAGTAGGTGAACCCAAGTCACTCTACTGTAGTCATCTACTACAGTTAGGAAGTATTTGTATCCAGCTCTTGTGGGGACTTTGGAAGTTCCCCAAGTATCAATATGCACAAGGTCAAAAACTTGTTTTGCTCTGGCTTCACTGGTAGGATAGGGTAGCTTTGTGAATTTGGCTAGGGGACAGGTTATACAAATTTCACTCTCATTGTTTTCTTTTATGTCAAGTTCCTTTATTTTCCCAATTCTTGACATTGGAGCATGTCCTAGTCTGTAATGCCATAGGGTAGTTTTGGAGAGAGTGGGCACATGGGTAAGAGTGGAAGGTATGTTGTGATAGGAAGAGCTATTCAGGGCATTTTTGTTGGTAGTTTTTGTGATGTTTCTGGTATAGGGTGACTTGATGAGATGATTTAGGTCAGCAAGAGTCTTCTGAACAGGCTCATTCAGTAGATAGTAAAGACCATTGGTGCATTTTCCCACACCAACAACAGTACTGGTGTTTCCATTTTGTATTATACAAAATTCAGATTGAAACACCACCTTACAATTAGCATCAATACACAACTTGTTTGTAGAGATAAGATTATGCTTAAATGAAGGAATATAAAGCACATTGTTAAGGGTTAACCCATTTCTGAGTCTAACCTTCCCTGTGTGAAAGATGACAGAGGTCTCACCAGTAGGAAGATTGATTTTAGGTTCATGTTTGGTTGCCACAGGATCAATCAGCATATTGTAATCACCACACATATGGTCAGAGGCGCCTGAGTCCACTATCCATTCACTATGCACACTTTCAGCAAGATAGCTAAAGACCATACCTGAGTAAGATGTGTCCATGTCATCATCTGTGTCTGTAGGTCCAGCTTTGGAAGGTGTAGGCAACAATCTGAGAAGTTGCTCAAGTTGTTGTGTGGTGATAGGTGGAGTATAATCCATACTCATGTCACTTTGGCTTCCACTGTGAACATTTGCTGCCACTCTTGAGGTTCCTTCCTGTTTGTGTTTGCTCCATCTCTGGTTATTTCCAGTACCAGACTTCCACTTAGGCTTGGCTTGTTGCCCTTTGTGATGTCTAGGATGTCCCACAGGATACCCCACTATAGTCCAGCATTTTTCCCTGGTATGACCAACCTTATTGCAGGCTGAACAAACTCCCCCTGTGCCCTTGCTAAACATAGCAAGTGTTTCTTTCTCCTCTTTCACACTTACATGGAGGTCTCTTTGTGCTTCCTCTTGTTCCATATAGGCACAGGCTGTTTCAACAGAGGGTAGGGGTGTCATCATGAGAATATGGCTTCTCTGAGGCCCATATTCTTCATCTAACCCATTTAGGAACTGAAATAATTTCAGTTCCTCCTTCTGCTCAGTTAAAGCTTCAATAAATGTTGTAATCTCAGTTGTGACAGTAGTGATAGCAGGAAGAGTGTTTAGAGATTCTAACTCTTCCCAAAATGATTTCATGAGTGTATAATACTCACTGATGGGTTTGTTTTGTTGTTTGGTTTCATAAACTTCTTTGTTAAGTTTATATTTTCTAGATCCATTTGTGAGAGAAAATCTTTTCTCCAACTGTATCCATATTGCTCTAGCACTTTCAACAAACATGACAGACCTTTTGATGGAGTCTGAGACAGATGACAATATCCAGGATATTATCATGTTATTACATGTATCCCATGCTTCACTTTTCAATGCATCTGTAGTTTCTTTCTTTACTGCACCAGTGACAAATCCCACTTTTCTTTTAGAAGCTAAGGATATTTCCATGGATCGTCTCCAAGATCTATAATTTGTTGTTCCTTGGAGTTTTTCAATAGGAAGGAAGTTGTTCCCATCAGATGGGTGAAGGTATAAAGGACTTGTGGTTTCTATTTTGGTGCTCATATTTTCTGGTTTGAAAGATGAAGATTTTAGGAGGTTTTGAAAAGGAAGAAGGGATATTTAGGTAGTAGTCAGAGAAGGTTTTTTATAACCTAGCTCTGATACCATGAAGACTGCTATATGAATAATTAGAGCAAATATTCATCCAGTAATCTCTGAAGTTTGATCTCTCTTGATTTGTTTTCATTTCCATTTTAAAGCTTGCCCCAACAGCTGTAGATACAAGGATATATATAGTCCTCTACTAAGAGAGTGACCTTTCTAGTATCTTCCTAGGAAAGACAAAAATAACAGCTATAATAGGACAATGAGTCATCAATGTATGATGTCATATGATCATTCTTGGATCAGTACAAGGACACGCACTAACATGGTGCTCAGCAGCCTTTTACTAGTATTTATACTTATACTTATTATACTACTACCATTATACCTCTCCTCTTTTCAGTTAGAATAATTATAATGCAAAACCATCTATGGTTTGAAAGCTTCATGGCAAACAAACATTAAATCGGTAAAATGACAAACTGCATATGATAGTCAGCATAAAGTTCTTTTATGTCATTTGGAGTTTGAACATTATGTCAAAGTAGAAATTGTTTCTTTGGAATCTAGGGCACAATAGCCTTGCTACGAAGAGCAACCTTTTCCACGGTCATATTTCTGACTCGAACAAATACTCCATATGTAATTCAGCTACGAATGATCTTCAACACCTTTTCAGGTTATGTGATATGGCACACAATGCCTGGAGCAATTGCAATCTTCACATTGATCCGCGCCTAAATGGCCACATTCCTTTCAAAGAATGGCTTATCAATTGGGTCTTGTACTTTCGCAAGGAAGACGAACCTGAGGGAGGGCGTTTGAACCTATTTATAGGAATACTATGGAGTCTATGGGAAACCAGGAATGACCAGATCTTTCGTCATATGCAGGGTAATTTGGAACGATTTCATCAACAGCTCCCGGAAGCACAACAACATACTATTTTTACCTAGCAACAAGTGGTCCAAAAAAATTCTCCCTCTCTTAACAATCCTCCAGGTTTTTTAGTGGCCAACATTGGCAGCCATAAACGTAACGAGGCTCAGGTAAGAATTCAGACGGATGGATCTTGGCAGAAACAGACCAATTTAGGATGTGCAGCATGGGTGATTAAGCAACCAACAAGTATGCAAGGGAAGGGCCAAAGGACAGTTTTACATGGAGACTCAGCACTCTTAATGGAAGCTAAAGCTTGTATGTTGGCGGTTGAGTGGGTTAGACAACAACAAGTGCAACGTGTCGTTCTTCACACAGACTCAACAAATCTGATCCGTTTCTTGAACTACAAGCAGGTTCCTAATGTCCACGTCAAATGCACGATCAATAATATTAAAGAAATCGATAAAGGTCTTGATTGGTGTCAAGTAATCAAGGTTTCCCGCGATAGAGTCCAACAAGCTCATGAATTGGCTAGACTATGCAGCAGTAACACTGTCTCGTTTAAAAATTTTTAATTTAGTACGTTATCTGTGATGTCAAAAAAAAAATACACGGGCCATTCACGAGCCAGTCTCGTATTCGTAATAGTTAATTCTCGCACGGACATTGTAGAATTTCTTGTAATGAGGTTAACAAGTCTCCTGCACAACACACTCATAGTAATTTCCAGTATTAACTATTAACCTTATAGACTTATGTAGCCTCTCATTGTCTAATCTCTACAATTTTCTTATACTAATCATAAATGAGAATTTCATGCAATTTGTAATTAATGGAGGTTAATGAATTTATTAATAGCACTATAGCTCATTATAGCTTTTTAGTTACTCTAACTAAGTCAACGTTGAACCATATATAAATCACTCACCTAATGAAGCCCGGCCAATAAAAGATGTACATGGACGGTACCTAACATAAAAAAAAGCTATTCTCGCACTAAAAGCCATATGAATATATGATCATCACTTTAACGTATGGTACTTCAATTAATGCACTACTAAGTCCTAACTCCTCACAATGCAAAGCAAAAACCTTATTAAAAAAGTTGTCCTATTGAAACATATTACGATATATACACAGAAATTATTCAAGTATATATATAAAATTAACCACCATATCCCAATGTGTTTGGTGGGCAATGATGAAAGAAGAGTAAAGGAAGAGGAAGTATCATACATTAACCGTTGATCAATGATGAAATATGATCGTAATGCTTAACCATTGACCAATTTCTAAAGTCATATTATCAAATGTAATAAATGTCGATATAGGAGGCCGCTAAAAATGGAAATAAACAAATTAAAGAATTCTATAATCAATTTTCATAATTGAAGTTTGCATATTACCAGAAAGACCATCTATATTGTTACATATAATTTATATTGATTCAACAAGTTGAGACATTACATAGAACGAAAACTAGTCTATCGATATTAGAAAGAGTTGTTTTATCAGAAGAGAAAGGAAATTCTAATAGATGCTCAAATTTTCTCCCATCTTTTTCATTTCCAAGCAAGCTAAGACATAATTGACAAAATCTTATTCTCTTTTACCATCTAAGTATGTAAAACACTACTATGCCCCCTACAACCGAAAAAAAGAACGGTGAAAACAATCCAACCAATAATTGAAATTGTGTGCTCTCTATTTTTACCTTCAAATTTGATGTAAACTCCCATGATTGTAGATTATGTCGCTCCATATATTCGCTAGTAGAAGCCGAAAAACCAATGGTAACCCACTCCGGTAAGACTTCCATTAGGTCAATTTGTAAGGACAATCTTGAATTCTCACTATTATTATTTGTATTGTTCCCATATGACCAAAGTACCGTAAAATTTTTAGTAGCCGCAATGTAAGTCACCCAAACATTTGCAATTTCGCCACTATGTTCACTAGCATTCCAACGGGTATACATGGCGGATTCAATTGAATTGTTGTTGATACCAACATGTTCATATGGAGGATCCCATTCATCGTTCGAAAACGAATCAAATTCAACAAAAATCATTTGATTACTCGAGGAGAATGAAGTTGTAGTGTTAAGAAGACCAAGAAATCCTCCATTAGAATTTGGTGGGATTTCGAAATTAGTAGGACACATGAAAAATGTAAGTCCTTGACCATAATGGCCCGAAGATTGGTTTAATGTGTCAATGAAAAACGAGAAATGAGACGAGAAGTCCGACACTTTACCTGATTGCTTGTGCCAAATATGCACTTGATCCGTATAAGTGATTAGGCCAACGCGGCTCAAATAATTAACTTTGTTAAACTCGATGGCACCATCGGAGTTAAATGCATCTCCATGATAAAGTATGGCATCGTCGTTGGGATCAAATCGCTCAAATTGGAAGGAAATTGAGTTAACAATTAAAGGATTGAAAGAAAAAAGGAGGATAGAAAGGATTAATGTTGAGGAAGTGTATGACTTTGAAGAGCCAAGGAAAAACAATGTAACCATTGTCGTAGGTTTTTAAATAATTAAGAAAATTAAGAGAAGTGGAGTAATGGAAGAAGAACATTAAGCGTACCATAATCATAGGGATCTATTTCATTTTTTTAATTGAGGGACATAGGGATTAAGGAACCACGGATATTTTGTCCTAGTGATTAAGATTGAGGTACTGTGAACGATATGTCACATATTCGAATCCCATCTCTCCTACTGCATTCGTGACTCATATAGATCGAAAAACATAGGGATTAAGGAGGTAGTTTAGCAATTTTACAAAGTAATAATACTATTAAATTATAATTTAATCCCTACCAACTACAAGTAGTTAGGAAGTCAACTATTTTTGCTAGTATATGATGCATTCACATTATGACATATATTACTCCTTTAGTTTACTAACTATAATATTAGCATTAATCTGTATCTTTAGATTCCTTGAGATAAGAACTTAAACAAATGGAAAATAAATAATATATATGTTACGCCTTTGTCCTCGTTGTTTAAAAGATAATAAGATAATGTGGTTGGCTTATTTGTGACGCAATTTTTGTTCTTTGATGGAATAATATATTTTCGTGTGATTATCTTTATGGTAGTAAAAGGCCCAATACCTATTAGATATCGGAAGGACTGAAGCTCAAAGAGCTGTTCATAGCCCATTTTTTCGCTCTTATCAACCCATAATAATGGACTTCTTCCCTTACCAAAATATTATACGTGGGCAAATGGCCCATTCAAATAAAGTTCGATTTGGGTTATGGGCAGTAGTTTTTTTGTGGGGCCTGGTTTCTCGTTTAGAGTTTGCATTATTAGTTATCTCACCTTACACACAAGTTTGAAGCTGTGAGATTGTGACTTGCAGGTCGCGAGTCGCGACGGCCAAGGCGTCGCGAGTCGCGACCTGTGTCGCGAGGGGCGAGGGCTCGTTTCTGAGCTTCGAGGAAGACTCATCATCGCGAGTTGCAGCGAGGGTCGCGAGGGTGTCGCGAGTCGCGAGCTAGGCCTGTTTTTCGCGAAGCGCGAGGGCGATTTACTTCGTTCGTTTTGTTTTCTATGACTTAGGGCTTGTATACTTCATATAAATATGTTACTTCATATTTAGGGCTGAATAACCACAAAATATCAGAGAGAGATTAGCTTAAACACAATAGAGAAGATTAGAGAGTCTTTGAGATTCAATTGCATTCAATTGAATCTTGCCTATTGTAATTGTAATCGTCTCGTTCATAGTGAAACAATCTTTTTTCCTGCCTTGGGGACGTAGCTATCGCATTGATAGTGAACCTCGTTAAATTTATGTGTTCTTTATTCATTTTCTTGTGTTCTTGTGTGGGCGCTTGGTAGTTGTGCATGCTTGTTTTGGTTAATTAACGCTTCCGCATAACAAGTGGTATCAAGAGCTACAGGTTAACACCGGACATGGCAACAACAACTTAAAGATTGACAAGTTTATGGGAAGGAATAGTTTTGGGCTATGGCAGATAAAGATGAGAGCTTTATTGAAACAGCAAAGTATCTGGAAACCATTGATTAACGGTTTCACAATGACAGCAAAAGAGGGTAATCTGACTGAGGCCGAGTTGGAATCTATGGAGGAAATAGCACACTCCACTATCTTGCTATGCCTGGCGGACGATGTCATCACAAAGGTTGCCGATGAAATCCCAGCTGCAGGTTTGTGGTTGAAACTAGAGAGTTTGTACATGACAAAATTAAATCACTCACAAACAAATTGCTATTGAAGCAAAGGTTGTTCGGCCTATTCATGAGAGAAGGTATGTCCTTAAAAGATCATCTTGATCGTTTGAATTCTATTTTACTGGACTTGCGTAATTTAGATGTTAAGATTGAGGATGAGGATGTTGCGTTGATATTGTTGGTTTCATTGTCAAGTAGCTATGAACATTTTGTAGAGTCTTTTGTGGTTGGAAAGGAAAATGTGTCCCTAGAGGATGTAATATCGGCACTTTACACTAGGGAATTGCGTCATAACGCAACTGGTGATATGGTGGAGGATCGTGAATATTCTGCAGGTTTGGTAGCAAATGCTGAGAAAAATAAGGGAGATTCGAGTAGGGATAGGAGAAAACCTAGGTCGAAGGACCCTAAAAGTAGTGATCTTTGCCATTATTGTAAAGAACCGGGTCATTGGAAGTAATAGGATTTACGATGCGGAAATACAAACAATTTGTACAAAACCTATTCCCAAGAACACCCTGAAATACTATAATGAATCTACAGGAAGGAGTTAAGTTATTATACCTTTGTAGCGTGCCTCATTGATGTTAACTCTAGAATCTCAAGTGAAATCCCTCCACAAGTATCCACCACCACAATGAAGATTAGACTTTTAGTTTTGCTAGAACCTTAAAAACAACTAATTGTTTTTGAAATAATACTCTCTTGTAACTTTTAGAGAACAAAAGTTTCTCACCCTCCTTTCACTTTTCACGGCTAAGCATATATATGTATTGAATCATCAAAATAATTCTTATCTACCCTCATGATTTGCGTACAATCCTTTTTATCAAAAAGGATACAGTCATACTTTCTTCACTTAAGGGATTTGTGTACAATCCTTTTTCCATAAAGGAGGATACAATAATGCTTTCCTTACTTAAGGGCAATCAATCATCACATGATTGATTTTGTCACTCATTTAATTAATTGATTCCAATCAATCAAAGATTAACATAATCAATTATCCTTATAATTGATATTTTACTAAATAAGAAGATATTACAATTATCTCGTTTTATTTTAGTAATAGAGTATTTATTTGTATTATCAAATAATATTAGTCTCCACTAGACTAACTAATCGTTATTGTAGTTTAGGTGTGACCCTGTAGGTCCAAACAAGTTCAGTAAATATTAAAACATTTATTAATATTACAAGTCAAGATTGGCTTCTAGCAAAGCATCATGACTATCTAAACTATATTGGATATAATTAATAATTTAAAACCTTTAAGTTATGCACTTGATCGTAGGACATACTCCAACAATCTCCCACTTGTCCTAGAGCAAGTGGTGCTTATAATTCCTTTGTCCTGTTATATTTGAACACAAGGTAAGAAATCTTGTCATCCTTATGAAATCCAGAATATTTCTCAGTCTCCAAGTTCAACTGTCAAACGAATGATTGAATCACAATCCATTCGAGCATGGCCATGCATTTTACAGTTTAAACTCTCTGAGAGGCCAAAACAACATTCCTATGTAATAGGAGGACAATTCCATCTTATTTACCCTCTATCCTTCACACGACTCATGCAGCATGTACATTGCCTTTATAGTCTCCTTTTACGGCACGACGTTTGACAATGCCAAAGTGTACTAGTCACCAATGTAAGGAATCAGTGGCAAACTCAAGTCCGAGGAATCAACTCATTTATAATTTTAGAGAAACTTATGACATTCAGCTCTTAAAGATTTCTCTATGTGGGTCAAATCCAATGTGTATTCACCAATTCACATTAATATAATTGATTAGACATCCAATGCCCCTATGATCCATGAAACATGATCATCAATCAAATTATAAACTAATCATTATAGGTCATTAATGTACCTACTTAATGACTTGATTAGGGATTAGGTAATAATTTATTTTAGTTCACTTAATAGGGTTCCATAGTTGAGTCCTCGTACTCAACATCCTATTTAAAACAACTGATTACTTTGGACATTTGTTTTAATACTAAACCGAATTTAAACAAACATATATTTATATAAAAATAAAATAAACATAAACCTTTTATTTCAATAATGAAATGCGTTCAATATTAAAAAAACTAATAGGTCATTCTCCAATGTTCCTAATTCCCATAGCTGAAATATGAGTCTCATGTTTCTGCTGAGAAAGTGGCTTAGTAAGCGGGTCTGCAGCATTGCTATCCGTATGAACTTTACATATCCTAACATCTCCTCGATCAACTATTTCACGAATCAGATGAAATCTCCTGAGTACATGTTTGGATTTTTGGTGTGATCTTGGTTCTTTTGCTTGTGCTATAGCTCCAGTATTATCACAATAAACATCCAAAGCACTAGCAATACTCGGAACCACTCCTAGTTCAGAAATGAACTTCTTAATCCAGACAGCTTCTTTTGCTGCTTCTGATGCAGCAATATACTCAGCTTCAGTTGTAGAATCTGCTATGGTGCTCTGTTTGGAACTTTTCCAACTCACCGCTCCTCCATTTAAACAAAATATGAATCCCGACTGCGATCGAAAATATCCTTATCTGTTTGGAAATGCATCAGTATAACCTTTTATACTTAGCTTATCCTCTACTCCATAATCTAAGAATTTTTCTTTAGTCCTGTTAAGGTACTTTAGAATATTCTTCACAGCAGTCCAATGGTCATCACCTGGATTTGCTTGGTATCTACTGGTCATGCTCAAAGCATAGGAAACATCTGGTCTAGTACATATCATGGTATACATGATGGATCCAATAGCTGACGCATATGGGATCTTGCTCATGCGGTCTTTCTCATCAGTTGTCGAAGGACACTGAGTCTTGCTCAGACTTATGCCATGAGACATGGGTAGAAAACCTCTTTTACAACCTTTCATATTGAACCTAGTCAGAACCATATCAATATAAGTTTCTTGACTTAGTCCAATCATTCTTTTAGATCTATCTCTATAGATCTTAATGCCTAGTATGTATTGAGCCTCACCAAGATCTTTCATTGAGAAACACTTTCCAAGCCATATCTTTACAGACTCTAACATGGAAATGTCATTTCCAATCAGAAGTTGTCATCTACATACAAGACCAAGAAAACAATCTTACTCCCACTAACTTTCTTGTAAACACAAGATTCCTCTTCATTTCTGAGAAAACCAAAACCTTTGATTGACTCGTCAAATCGGAGGTTCCAACTCCTTGATGCTTGCTTTAATCCATAAATGGACTTTTGAAGCTTGCATACCTTCTTAGGTGCATTAGGATCAATAAAACCCTCTGCTTGTGTCATGTACACTTCTTCCAAAAAACCATTTAGGAAAGCGGTTTTAACATCCATTTGCCATATTTCATAGTCATAATATGAGGCAATTGCTAGAAGTATCCGAATAGATTTCAGCATAGCTACTGGTGAAAAGGTTTCATCATAGTCTATACCATGAATTTGTTTGAAACCTTGTGCCACCAGCCTAGCTTTATGGATATATACATTTCCATCCATGTCATTTTCAACTTGAAAACCCATTTGCATCCAATAGGTTTAACCCCATCGGGCAAATCAACCAAGTTCCAAACTTGATTTTCATACATGGAATCCATTTCGGATTTCATGGCTTTTGACCATAAGTCGGAATCTGAACTAGCCATAGCTGCTTTGTAGGTAGTAGGCTCATTGTTTTCTAAAAGCAATATTTCTTTATTATCAGACATGAGAAATCCATATCTCTCAGGTGCTGAAATTTTCCTAGTAGACCTACGAGGGGCGGGTGCCACAGAGGTGGATTCCTCAACAGGTTGTGGAGTCTTATCAGTTTCCACAATAACTTGTGGATGCTCCTGATATTGTGGCTCATTTTCAGCTCGAATTTCCTCGAGGTGAATATTTCTCCCACTTGAATTTCTAGAAAGATGTTCTCTTTCGAGAAAGACACCAGTTCGAGCCACAAACACTTTGTTCTCAGTTTTATTATAGAAGTAATACCCCTTTGTTTCCTTTGGATAACCCACAAAGTAACATTTGTCAGATTTAGGTGCAAGTTTGTCAGATTGTAAACGTTTTACATAAACTTCGCATCCCCAAATTTTAAGAAAAGACATAGTTGGAGTTTTTCCAGCCCATAACTCATATGGAGTCTTTTCAACAGCTTTGGTTGGAGTTCTGTTTAAGATTAGTGCGGCAGTTTCCAAGGCATGACCCCAGAATGATATCGGAAGATCGGCCTGACTCATATTGATCGAACCATATCTAATAGAGTTCGATTTCTCCTTTCGGACACACCATTCCATTGTGGTGTTCCTGGAGGAGTTAGTTGGGAAAGAATTCCACAACTTTTGAGATGGTCATCAAACTCTTGGCTTAAATACTCACCACCTCGATCAGATCTAAGGGCTTTTATTGTCTTGCCAAGCTGATTTTGTACTTCCATTTGAAATTCTTTAAACCTTTCAAAAGCTTCAGATTTATGCCTCATAAGAGATAATTACCCATATCTACTGAAGTCATCTGTGAATGTTATGAAGTACTGATAATTGCCTCTGCATTTGTACTTATTGGTCCACAACATCAGAATGTATGAGAACCTAATAAGTCATTTGCTCTTTCACTTACACCAGTGAATGGAGCTTTTGTCATTTTTCCAAGTAAGCAAGATTCGCATGTATCATAGATTCGAAATCAAATGATTCCAAAAGTCTTCCTTTATGATGGTTTTTGGATACGTTCATTTATATGGCCAAGACGACAATGCCAAAGGTAAGTTTTATTTGTAATCATTGATTTGGCCTTTTTAGTATCAATGTTATAAACTTGTTTTTCTAAATCTAGTAAATAGAGCCCATTAAATAAGTGAGCACTACCATAAAACATTCCATCCTTTTGAAAAGAAAGACATTTATTCTTAATCTCAAAAGTAAACCATTCTGTATCCAAACAAGAAACAGAAATAATGTTTTTAGAAATGGCTGGAACATAATAACAATTATTCAAATCCAAAACAAGCCCAGAGGGCATTATTAATCTAAAAGTGCCTACGCTAAAGCTGCAACCTTTGCTCCGTTGCCAACACGTAGGCCACTTCCCTCGAGCCAAGCTCCTACTTTTCTTTAGTCCCTGCACATTTGTACAAATGTGAGATCCACATCCGGTATCAAATACCCAAGAATTAGAAATAGTGAGATTTACTTCAATAACATGTATACCTGAGGTAGAAGAATCTTGCCATTCTTCTTGTCCTCTAGATACTTAGGACAATTCCTCTTCCAATGACCTGGTTTGTGACAATGAAAGCATTCTTGGTCTGGAGTAGCTCCAGCCTTAGTTTTGACAACCTGTTTGCCCTTACCCTTACTCTGTGGGTATTGCTTTTTATTGGTTTCTCTTGAAAATCCCTTTCTTTTTCTGAACCATAAGAATATTATTCTTAGGTGCAACCTTGATACTTGGTTCAGAAGTCTTGAGCATTCCTAGAAGCTCATTCATAGTCTTCTCCAACTCATTCATGTTAAAGTTTAACACGAATTGGTCATACCCCTTATGAAGGGAGTGGAGAGTGATGTCAATTGGTAGCTCATCACCTAAAGTGACACCTAATCGTTCCAGATTCTCAAAATAACCCATCATTTTGAGAACGTGTGGACCAACAGGTTCACTTTCTTTGAGACTGCTCTCAAGGATAGCCTTAACCGTTTCATAACGCTCAATTCTTGCTTGTTTTTGAAACATAGCTCTGAGCTGATGAATGATGTCAAAAGCCTCCATATTTTCAAATTGTTTTTGCAATTCAGAATTCATGGATGCTAACATCAAACATGTGACATCAAGAGATCTAGCTACTGCCGTATCATATGCTTTTCGAGTCTCAGCAGATGCTCGAAGGGTAGGTTCAGCAGGGAGAGGGTTTTCAAGACATCCAGTTTCATTTCAGACTTAAGAACTATTCTCAAGTTGCGATACCAATCCAGAAAATTGTTGCCATTAAGTTTTTCTTTTTCGAGAATAGAGCGAATACCATTAGATGACATAGCGGAGTTTGAATTAGGAGTAACCATCTACAAATGAAAAAGTAAAGTCTTTAGGTTTATGATTATAAACAATAACTTCAAATTTTAACCAAGTTAAAACAAGTTAAAGGCTTTTAGTCTAAAAAACGTCCTCAATTAGGCTAAAAGATTCCAAGACCCCAACTCATTTAATCCTAAGCCAGCTTTGGCCGGTCACCTAAGAGATAAATGATTTAGGTAAATAACACTTTATTAGTTATACTCCTATAACTCTTGGTTAATGGGAAACATCGCATGAAAAAACCCATTCCTATACCCCAAAGCCCAAGTCCTAATTGGATACTTTGTTGAATAAAACCTTACATACTTGTAAATTTCTTAAATATACTCTAAAATTCTAAGATAAAAAATAATACCTTGCTTTGGCAAGCGTATTACCAATGATCAAAGACATGAATAGAGGTGTGTAAGGGTGGGTATCTAATTTATTCAAAATTAAAAGGAGGACTAAAGTTACTATGTCGGTTCTAAATTTAGTGAACTAATAGAAATTAGAACAAGAGCATAATAACAAAGTAAAAGCAATAATTAAATGCTAATTTAAAATGATCCTAGTATGGCCCTTACATCTTAATCTAAACTTGAAGATGCTTCCTTGTATCCGCCTTTTGATCTCCATCAAAGCTGATTCTCGAATCATCATACAAGTTATTTGAAATTTAAATAAAATTACAAAAATACAAAACGGTCGCAGTCCGTATTTAAGATACAAAAATACATAAACGGTACGCAGACCGTATTTTCTATCCTAATTTGGGCCATACTAGTCATCTAACATTCAAGCATAAAATTATTCATTCATTCACTTACTTAGAGTAAGTGACCCATGTATATTAGACGATTCTAAAAAAAAATTAGTTAATCTAATCAACAATTTTAATTAGTTCAAAACTAACAAAATATTTAATAGTGTTAGAAATTATACTTGGACTTTATATTATCATGATAATAAAATTGCAACTTTATCCAAAAAAAAATTGAGAGTTGAATATTAAACTAATAAACTCCCACTAAGAAATGGATCACCTAACTATAAGGTTCAAAATTTGGATTGAAGAAACTTAGGTTAAACACATTTTAAGCCCAAAACTAAAAGTAAGTAATGCTGTCTACACAAGCAAAACAAGTCCAAAACTTTTTTTTTTTTTGTTTAATTTTAAAAAAAATTATAATGCAGGCCCTAACAGTAGGCTCACAACTGGAAACCAAACAAAAAACAAAAGAACCTAAAGAAAAATAAGTTGCCTGCAACAATACAGGCTTCGTCCAACTTGTTTTCTTTATATTTTCCTTTTTTTTTAAAAAAAAATATAATACTTAAAAAAAAATTGTCAACAATTAAAATTGTGTAATTTTAATTTGAAAAATTAAACAAATTAGACACCTTTGTCTATAAATTTGCGTAATTTAAAAAAAAATAAAATATACACACCTAATAAAAATTGAGCAAGGGATTTCAACTTTTATACAAAAGAAAAAAAATTAAATAATTAGAGGGAAAAAAAAAATTGTTATATGAACTATTCATAATAAATTGAAAAGCGAATATTAAATATCATATATTAATATAATTCGAATTCAATTAAAAAAAATAATACGTTGCAATTTCAAAGTCCAAATTTAATACTAACAAGATTAAATAATTAATATGCATCTACAAAGATCAAAATAGCATAAATAGGGAGGCGACTGATACCACTAATAGGATTTACGATGCGGAAATACAAACAATTTGTACAAAACCTATTCCCAAGAACACCCTGAAATACTATAATGAATCTACAGGAAGGAGTTAAGTTATTATACCTTTATAGCGTGCCTCGTTGATGTTAACTCTAGAATCTCAAGTGAAATCCATCCACAAGTATCCACCACCACAATGAAGATTAGACTTTTAGATTTGCTAGAACCTTAAAAACAACTAATTGTTTTTGAAATAATACTCTCTTGTAATTTAGAGAACAAAAGTTTCTCACCCTCCTTTCACTTTTCACAGCTAAGCATATATATGTATTGAATCATCAAAATAATTCTTATCTACCCTCATGATTTGCGTACAATCCTTTTATCAAAAAGGATACAGTCATACTTTCTCACTTAAGGATTTGTGTACAATCCTTTTTCCATAAAGGAGGATACAATAATGCTTTCCTTACTTAAGGGCAATCAATCATCACATGATTGATTTTGTCACTCATTTAATTAATTGATTCCAATCAATCAAAGATTAACATAATCAATTATCCCTATAATTGATATTTTACTAAATAAGAAGATATTACAATTATCTCGTTTTATTTTAGTAATAGAGTATTTATTTGTATTATCAAATAATATTAGTCTCCACTAGACTAACTAATCGTTATTGTAGTTTAGGTGGACCCTGTAGGTCCAAACAATTCAGTAAATATTAAAACATTTATTAATATTACAAGTCAAGATTGGCTTCTAGCAAAGCATCATGACTATCTAAACTATATTGGATATAATTAATAATTTAAAACCTTTGAGTTATGCACTTGATCGTAGGACATACTCCAACAGGAAGAGTGAATGCCCTAAGAAGGGTGGGTCGGCTTCTTTTGCAAAACAAAATAAAGTCGACTACGATTCCGAGGAGGATTTAGCTCTAATGTTCCATGAGGAGAAACAATTAGAAGATAAGTGGGTTCTTGATAGTGGATGTTCTTCACATATGTGTTCTGACAAGGAGATGTTTTCGACCTATACCTTATGCAAGAGTAGTGTTACTTATGGGTGATAATACGGTGTGTGAGGTGGTTGGAGTAGGCTCTATGAGGTTTAGAATGCATGATGGGAGAGTTAGGGATCTTAGAGGCGTGAGGCATGTTCCACAGCTTAAGAGAAATCTTATATCTCTTGGGATGTTATACCGTAAGGGTTTTCTATTCCAAGGAGGGGGTTGAGTTTTGCGTGTGGTGAAGGGTTCTTATGATTACTTCGTGGTGTGATGTTAGGTGTGGGTAACTTGTATGATCTGCAGGGTACGACACTGGATAAAGATGATTCTGAGTTGAAGCTGCATTCTGGGTTGACAAGTGATGGTCTTGAGTGTCAGGTGGAGCTTATGGGGGCTTCTACACAGGTTGAGGGGTCAGAGTCAACGAGAATGTGTTCAACAACCGGGTTGAAGAGTACTACTTGGGTTGAGGATGAGAGTGTCAACAATGAGGTAGAGTTTGTGGGAACTACTACACAACTGGTTGAAACTACTGGTCATCAAGAAGAACAACCAATGGTCTTTCAACAGCGGTCTGGTATGATAGAGTTCGCTTCTATCGATACTTGTGTGCCAATAACTTATAGCTATGGGGTCTCGAGCGACATGTCTTTGCCAGGGAGTGTTGAGTTGAGAGGTGGTTCTTTGACCAAGAGGTAGCTATAAGTGTATAAGTGCTTTAATCATGAAATCCATTTGGTATATGATATTTTCGATAAACTCCATACACTTACTATAGCACTTAACTAAAACTATTAACAAGTAGCAACTAATTAGCGAGGATATTACATGGGGTATAGTCTTATTTTCAAATCATTGATTCATAGAATAAGGTTGCTATTGTTAGACAAGCATATACTGCGCTAACAAGTTACAAGACTGACAAGTTTTAGCTTCTAAATGCTAGTTTGGCTTCGATATATATTTGCAAAATGGTGGGTGCTCTTTGTTCCCAACAACATAGCTACCGTCTACACCTAACTCATTGGTCCCACAAAAAGACTCCAACGATGCAAGTTTACGTGGAGTCACTATATATAATGTACCAGAGAATAACTTCATCATATGGCTTGTTATGCTCCATTTCATTTAGGTGTTAATGATAGTAATGATCGATCAATGCCTCATTTGTGTATATTGTACTGAATATCACTACCATTTTTTCCTTACACATTCCTTCATCAAGGCTTGCTTATAGGGGGGATCAAAGAGTGGTTGAGCATAATCAAGATTTTCAATGTGAATATCCTGTAGTTATTATCTGGATCAGATAAGATTTAGAGTTCTAAGTTCAAGAAACAACATACATGTATAAATTGTCCCCCAGAAAATTAAGTAACCGATATTGAGTGGTTCAATAGCTTATAAGAGGGCTTATTACTTTTTTATATAGTAATTATATTGGTTGTGAAACCATGTGACCCGATTGTTTGTATTTTTAAGATGATGGGGGAGTTGATCTTTACTAGAAGATTTCTGATTAAGCTGCATTCTCATAATTTAGATGGTTAGTATATATTGATAATACAAATATAAGTATGTATCTTTCTCATCAAAAATAAAACTTTACAGAATAATAAAAATCAAAAAGATTTTAAATTAAAACTAGAGTGATATTGGCCAATGGGAGCTCCCACTTGAGCTCCAACTTGATTCTCCTAACAAACTTCTTCCTATTTGCATGTTACCATGGCTTTATTTAATTTATAATTTGTCCATAACCATGCATATTTTTAGGGCAATATACGTCAGGTGTCACGAATAGAAGGATTATTTCGTTGTATGCCATTTTCCAATATCTGCAAAAGCATGTGCACGCTTTCGCACTTCTATAGAGTGCATCATACACCTTCATGTGCCCCTAAGTACTCGTTGTACTTTAATGCAAAACTATGATTCACTGTTGAGATTTTCTCAAATATAGAGGTAACCCAAATATTCAATTTTTAGTACTTAACTCACGAAGCAGACATTTCTATTGTTGGAAAGATAAACTAATTTTCAAAGAGTACCTTTTTATTGAACTTTGAATCCATATCATTTGTTGATGATTGACACCTGGCTAACTTAGTCAGCTGCTTAGTTGGAAGCCCTAAAACCAACGAATCTCATTGGTCTAGGAACTAACATTCACGTGGGTGTTAGCCAATCAGAAGAGAGTGTTAGGGACATAGATCGTAGTCTTTATGATTAGTGTCTTAAACAATCTTCTAACCCCAACCATAAGTATGCACTACCACTGATAAAGAGCTGAAGTGGTCCAATTTAGATTTATAAATTGGTTTGAAAAGAGTTTATGGTCCAAAAAATTAGGGAACTTTTCCAGGTAAGTTTTCTTCTTTTGGGTTGACACCGAGGTACAAAATGTGGTAGTGCTAAAATGTCTGCTACTTGTAAAATTAAAGTCAATAAACTACTATTAGTGGTTGCATATTCCTTGAAAGTTTGAGCTATTTCTCGATGGAATTGTAAGCACTTCCTTACATATGCACAAGTGTGCCGGCTGCTCTAGTTTTGGTAATTGTTGTAGGGGCTATTGGGGTGATTGAGTGGAAGGAAAGAATATAGGTTACTTTGGTTGAAAATACTTTCTTGGAAATATATATATATACTTCTTTTTTCGGTAATGTAGATAGCTCGAGGCTAAAATACTAAGTAATACTCGACGGTAAAAAAGAATAATCCTCATATGATATTGATATAATTCTGATTATGCGATCTTCACATGTCGTAATTGATAAAGTTTGTGAGAAAAATTGACAAAATCTTTTAGATTTATAGCTTTAATGGTCTCTTTTAATTTGTTCTTAGGTTTCAGACTCAATAATGGCCCCCTCTTTTCTTCTCAGGTTTAAGACTCAATAATGACCCATTCCTTTGCTTAGATTGCATTTCGGAGTCTACTCAATAGTATACTATATAATATTTGACCCATACTCGATTATTTTTATAAGATATAAACTCTTTTTTATTGATATCATATTGTTAAGAAATGACAAAATCAAATGTACATATAGTTGCATCTCATAAATGCTTTCAACTTTAAAACTAGGTGAGTTTTGGAAATGAACTTTAGGGGATACAAATTGGAAGGAAATTCATAAATAGTTGTATATACTAGTTTTTTTTTTTCACTTTTACTGCAACACTCTCTTTTTATGGCAATATCAAATTTCTTGCAATACTAATACTTTTGTCATTGAGTTTTCTCTCTCTCTATTACATGAGTTCATTTCTTCTTACTTCTCTTTATCTTTCAGTTCTAATTGGTTCATTCATCCCTCATCTCCTTGTTGCAAGTTACAAGTAAAAGTGAACTGAAGAAGTATATATATAATATTGATATATTGAACAAGTTAGTATTGCAAAGTGATGCATGTGTCCTACTTTGAATGGAAATATATATGCTTATATCTTAATATCTTATAAAAAGTTGGAGAAGATTCCTATATCAGTAGTACTGAAAACCTATGCCAAAGGAATATAAAGAATTTGATTCACTAAATACTTTATTTCATAGTAGTAGCACTATGTTATTTCATTAATAAACAAAAGATTAAATGATTGTGGTGATTAAACCTATTTCATGCGTTGTTAAAGGAATCCGATGCAATTATTAGTGGATGTAATCAAGCTGTATTAGCCTGATTTAGTAGAATAATCATAGAATTAAGTGGATTTAGAAAAATTAAATTATGAGTTAGGAGTATATCCAACATTGTAATGAGACAATTTACCAACATACAGGTTACAAGATACAAGTTTGAGTACGCAAGAGTCAAGGCCATTAATACCTATAATTTAGATAAAAAAATTATTGAAAATGTACATCAAATCAAATTGAACAAGATTTTATATATGATACTAGTTTGTGAAATTTGACACATATAAACCAGTGTTGCTATTTGTAAGAAAAATACGAAGGTTATATATTATACAATAGCTTATAGAAATAAATAAAAAGGAAAATTTGTCAGAAACCACCTTTTATAATCACTTTTTTGTGAGAAACCACCTTTTAAAAATTTTTGGTTAATTAGCCACCTTTTTTGTTCTTTTTTTTTGTTGGAAGCCACCACTTGCCGGAATCCGGCTTTGACCTTGATTTTCCGGCGTTGACCATCAGATTTTCGCCTTTTTTTTCCAGATTTTTCGCCATTTCTTCCACCTAAGATGTCGGGGGATGCGAGGGAAGTGATGGGCTTAGGGCTAGGAGGGTGGGGATGGTCGTGGGGGGTGTTTGCCGGCGGGTTGCGAGGGAGGAGGGGGGTTGCCGGGATGCGAGGGGGGAGGGAGGGTTGCCGGGGATGCGAGGGGGGAGGGGGGAGAAAGATAAAGGGGGGAAAATGGCGAAAATCTGATGGTCAATGCTGGAAAATCAAGGTCAACGCCGGATTCCGGCAAGTGGTGGCTTCCAACAAAAAAGGAACAAAAAAGGTGGCTAATTAACCAAATTTTTTTTAAAGGTGGTTTCTCAAAAAAAAAGTGATTATAAAAAATGGTTTCTGACAAATTTTCTAAATAAAAATCTAAAACTTGTAAAATACAATATACATGCCTATCATTTATTACTTGTTAAGTCGTTGAGACCTTCTCAATTCAAGAAGTGATTGAGATGGTTCAGCAAGCACAACCCTTTAATAAGCTCTATTTTTATTTTTTAATAAAAAAAATTTGTTGTTTTCTTGCTTTTCTTTCTCCAACTTTCTCTCTTTATTCCATATGTATTTCTTAGTAGAAGTTAGTATATTGACTACACAAATTACATTGTCCATATTTTGCAACTTACAACCAAGTTCGGTAGGTGATACTTATGATAGAAAAAAAAGTGGTATCTCTATTCTATATGTCAAGAGGAGTAGGACACTAAAAAATAGAAAAAAAAAAAAAAAGAGTAACTATTTACTTTAATTAAAAAAAAAAGTAAAAATAGAAAAGGGAACTATCTAATTAATTAAGAATTAAAAGATAAAAAAATATTATAAAAAGAAAACCGTCAACAATTCAAAATCTCTAATTTATTATATATAATTAAGAATTAATTTAATTTTCTACGTATTTTCGACACTTCGTGTGCATATAAAACTAGTAATAAATTAAGTCAATTATCAAATAGGCCTAGCTACACCCACAACTGATAAGAAATCTGACCATTTACAAAAAGGATTCAACTCTAAAATCAATTTAGCAATACGTGCAATAAGCTACTATGCTTATATGTTACTCTTCATTAATTTTCTTATATGTAACTGATAAGAGTTTTATTTAACATTTTCCTTCGCATGTATGTCTTTTTATTTTATGCTATTAGAAAAGATCACATATTTTCTATTGGGACTAGACTTTCAACACTTTTTATCCATGCTGTTGGTCAGATTCGTGCTTTTTCTGAATGTGCATTACGCATTGTAATAAGCCCTCTATCTTTGCGTATGATAATGGGTCAGGATCTTCGTCTACACTGTACTAAAGTCAAAGTTTATCAATCAAAAATTGAATCATGTGGTTTTTTCATTTCAAAATAATTAAGCTAATTGATATTTTTTTCTCCTTTTCTATACTATTATATTACTTGTGTGAATATTCTACAAGCACACATACAAAATTGGCCAAAATGTTTATTTTTTGATCTGGTTGTGCGTATTTAGGTTTAGCAAAGACAAGGATTTTTTTTCCCTTTTGATACATGCATAGGCGGCTAATAGGGTGAGCAATTGCATAGGGCCCCCAAAATATAAGGGGCCCAGTTTTATTAATTGTCCTCTTAAAGGGGAAAAAAAAACCTAACTTTAATTACAAACTATTCATTTCCAATTTTATAGAGTGTAATGTTGGATGCAAATTCTAAAATTATTTTGTTTGATGTTTCTTCTCCTCCTATTCTCCAAAAAAGACCATTATTAATGATCCTCACATCTCTTTCTACTCACCAAAAAAAAATGTAATTTTTATAATTTAATTTAGCACAGGGCCCCTAATTTTATGAGACGACCTTGGATACATGGAAACGAATCCAATACTAAGTTGTGCTCATTTTGAACGAAAATTTACTCTTACAAAATCTCAACCTATATAAGAATATAACTTTATTTAATTTGAGTGTATCTTTTTTTTAATGTGAATCTAGGGCCAGGTGTATATAAGAAATTAGGTATCTTAGGCTACTAGTTTGCAGGGCACACCAGTTCAGATGCTGGGTACAAAACTAAACAGTCTAAAAATTAATATTCAACAATATTGTTGGAATGAGGATTCGAACCCTAGACAATAATCTAGATTTCAAGGTGAGCAATCACTTCTCCCTCCTTTAACATTGTCCACAAACACTAGATCTATCAGATGGGTCCATCATTTCAGGTGCTGTAATTTTGTGTATGGGTGAGATTAATTATAAGGAGATTTTATTCGTTAGATCTAATAAGCAATAATAATATCCCAGGTGTCAGTGAAGAATACGCTGACGGCGCCATTTTAATATTACTGCCTAGAAAAAATAATTAAGCTACACTGCACTGCACCATACCTGAAATAGAAATTATTAAAATTCAGGGCCATCCCATAAAGTATTTTTCGATATGTTGTACATACACTAAATTAAATAATGACAATTTAGTACGTACAAGCTTAATTAACTACTGTCAAGTTGTTAATTATGGACCTCCTCTAATTGGCTGTGAAATATAGTACTATATGTTAGTATAATTATAGGAGCCTACTATTTGCTTATAAAACAAGCTGCTGAAATGAAAGCTAATCTCTCTTTCTTCTTAATTAATTATCCTCTCAACAATTTATTTAGGGTTAAGGTATTTTCTTCAGCCAAGAATCACAAAGAAGCTAGAAGTGTTCTTAACTCTATTGAAAGAAGGTAATTAATTAAGCTAAGTTAATATATTTGTGATTCTTTATACTAATGTTTTCTTTAATCTTAGGTCTTTAAATTCATTGTGTTTTTTTTTTCTATTGAAGGCCAAGAAATTAGGGAAAATGGGAAGAGGAAAGATTGTGATTGAAAGAATTGATAATTCTACTAGTAGACAAGTGACTTTTTCAAAGAGAAGAAAGGGATTGCTGAAGAAATCTAAAGAACTCGCCATTCTTTGTGATGCTGAAGTTGGAGTTATCATTTTCTCAAGCACTTCAAAGCTTTATGAGTATTCAAGCTCAAGGTTTGATTAATTATTTTTTGCTTAATTAGAGTAATATTATCATAAGTATGTTTTCATCAATGTTGTTCTTTAGATTATATGGCTCTTTTGCTAATCAAGGCACAATGGCTAAAAATTAGAAATAACTTTGCTAGTTGATTCGCGACTATATTAGTATCCCATCTCTCAACGAGTGTTTTTCATTTGACAAGGAATTAGCTCGACATATTATACATTAAATCAATTTCCGTCAAAAAGATTGAACTTTGGGGAAAAGAGTCAAAACATACATATTCTGAACCAACAAAATATTTGTTAGAGATATGAGATATAATCAATATCAAAAAATATATGTCTTTTTTGACTTATGAAACATACAGAGGGCCATAGATGTGTTGCACAAATTTACCATAACCATCCAATATATAGATTACATCGTACAAGGGTTTAGGTGGATGTAGACTAAATGCAACTTTACACTTTGCCATTCTTATATATAGAGCGATTAGTTTTGAAAATCACCTTAGATATATTCTACAATTAAATATAGAAAAACCCTATTAATTTTTAGCTACTATATTTATAGAGTTATAAAACCACTTTATCTTGTGATTGCATAGAGTTGCGAATTTTCATTCTTTTGTATTAATTTTGTGTTTTTTTGAATTTGATTGGTACATTTAAATTATCACGGACTTGCAAATCAAGAGTGATGTCATCTTTATTTCGTATTGCCTCTTTCAAGTTTAGTTAAAGGCAAAAATAATGGAAAAAAGTAAAGATTATTTATTAGGGAATAATGGAGGTAAATTAAACAAAAAAAACAAAAATTATCAAAATAAGAGTTTCATTTGCTCATGTGGGACTTGATTAACTTATTCATGAGGATCTTTTGGGATATTGAACATGGTTTATGAGCTAGGTGTAAGGCGTTGTGCAATTTCCAGGAAATAATCAATTACACTTGCATTACAAGTAAAGATAATTGTTATACATTCTGGTGAAAACACTTTTGGTCAGGATTGAATGAACATTATTGTCAGTTTTTTCACTATATATTCTTGATAAAATTTTTTTTGCATCATATACCCTTTCAACTTTCTAAATTCGCCATATACCCTTCACTATTCAAAAAAAAAATACACCCACTTACCCTTTTGACTGACGGTGTTAGACATCCGTTAGTCATTAAGTCATAATCCTCCCCTAACCCTAATTAACCAACCTAAATCAAATCCAAATCCTAACCCTAATCTAATACACTAGCTTGGGCCCTAACCCTAACCACCACTTACCCCCTCACCATTACCACCTCCTCACGAACACCACCCCCTCACCACCACCCCCTCCCATTCTCCCGTTGACCCCCTCCCCTTCCCCCGCTGACCCCTTTACCCCTCCCCTTCAATTCAATTCCGCCCAGAGAACAACTCTATTCGCCGCAGTGCAGACAAGGCACAACCACCCCTCCCTACCCCGTTGTTTGTGCATCACAAATAAACAAACAAATTCAGAAATTAATAACAATTGAAATAGGTAGAAAACTCTCTTTTTCCTTTGTTTCAATAAACCACCAAAACAACCACTACCCGACCACCACCGACGAGCTCCGGCGACAACCACCACCACTCGCCATCTACTGAATGTTGTCTGCAAGTCAATACCACCTCCGACCAACCACCCTACTCCCCTCACTTTCCTTGTTGCTCTCTCGAGCCCTCCTCTCTCCTAATCTCTCTCATGTTCTTCCGATTTTGCGCTTCCATCAGCACCCAAGGGTTTCGCAATCACCTGCAACTTGAATCCATCCCAAGACTAATGATCACGAAGCGTATCAGCATCATAAATCACGATTTATTTAGGAATTCCAAATATTTTGCGTTCGTTTTGCGCAATTTTGAGTTCAGAAATGACCTGCAACATTGACATACGACTGCATGTGGGGAGGGGGTTCACGACAGCATGGGAAGGGAAAGGGAAAGGGGAGGGGCGACTGTAGGTAGAGGGGTACTTCGGGTGGCGGTGGTGGTGAGGGGGGTGGTGTGGTAGTGGGGATAAGGGGTAAGGGGTGTAGTGGTGTGGTGGGTGATGGTTGGGTGGTTAGAGTTAAGGTTAGGATAATAGATTATGGGTTATGGTTTAAGATAGAGTTAGGTTAGTTAATTAGGATTAGAGGGGGAGATTAGGGGCTAATGACTAACAGAAGTTTAACGCCGTTAGTCAAAAGGGTAGGTTGATGTATTTTTAGAAAAGTGAAGGGTATATGGTGAATTTCAAACGTTCAAAGGGTATATGGTGCAAAAAAAATTGTGAGGGATGTATGGTGAAAAAGTCGTATTATCATCACTAAAATCTAGGAATTGAGATCCCTTACGCATTTATTTGTCACTTATATTTGATAACAATCCAACTTTAAACTAGAATTGACTCGGATCCTTAAAATTTGATAGAAATTTGGGGGCGCACGCAAAAGTTGTGATGGACTCGAATAATATAACAAAATTGTATTTTCATTGATTACATTAATAAGAATTGTACAACTATATTTGTGAGAGCGCATATCTCTCACTTATGTCTTTGG
Organism: Beta vulgaris subsp. vulgaris; assembly: GCF_026745355.1. NCBI lineage: Eukaryota > Viridiplantae > Streptophyta > Magnoliopsida > Caryophyllales > Amaranthaceae > Beta > Beta vulgaris. The sequence goes on from NC_079207.1 coordinate 68,970,052, forward strand.
TATAACTCTTTTTTGTACCCTCCAAAATATTTTGTAGGAGCTCTCTTGATTAGCTCTCCTCTCAACTCATACACATACAACATATTTATAGTTGTTGTACCTTAGTTTCTAGATTTCTCTACACTTGTCTAATATCTTGATTTTTACAAGATATTTCTAGATACATCAGCACTTGATTACTTTAGACTTTATACTATATTTTTTATTACACATCTAGATTTTTCTAGATTAACTGTTAACACCCCCCTCTTAATCTTGAAAAATCTTAAATTTGTTGATGCACCTATCATCAACGACCCAACCATGTATTGAAATTGTTTTTGTTAGCGCTCATGTCACCAATTATCCTTAACTTCGCTTCTTCTTCACATCTTGTAGATCTTCAACTCTTTGTGTTGATACCTTTGTTGCCAACTTGCCCCTCTTAATCTTAACTTTTTCATAATTTTCTCCAAAAAAGTTTCTTGCTTCTCATCTCCATTTTCTTTTCTTTTTTGAAATTCTGTTGGTACTCATGTTACCAAGCAACATCCATCTTCTCAATTTTTTTTATCTTCTTGTTGATACTCATGTCACCCGCCTTTTCCCAAAATATTTTTTTTCTCCAAATTTTATTTTGTTGCTGTGTGTATGTCACCACTTATCACTACTAATGATCATGTCATTAGAAAACTCCAAAATTCTTTTTGTGAATGTTTTTTTCCTTTTTCCTAACCATCGACGCTCTTGTAACCAATATACTCTGTGTCCTTGTTTAGCATCCCTCAAGCTCTTTTTTCTACTAATCTTTCTGTCACCAACATTTAATAAAATATTCACATTTTAAATATATTTCTTCAACATTCTTTTACTAAAAATATTATGTTTTGCTTTTCTTGTTGATGCTTGTGTTATCAACCTCCCCTATCATTTTTTTATTTTTTGTTAATCCTCATGTCACTAACCAATTACTTTAAAAAAATTTTAATCTTTATTTCTTTTACATACGTTATTAATTTTCATTTCTCCTCAAGCTATCTATATTCACATTTTGTTAAGCTTCACCTTTAATTTAAATTTGTTCCAAATATATTTAAACTTCTCACTTACCTCGATTTTTTTTATCTTGCTTCAACCTTCAACTTCATAATTTATATTTTCTATCTTCTTCTTACTACTCCGACGTGACATTATCACTCCTCTGATACCATGATAGAAATTTGAGGGAACACGCGAAAGTTTTGATGAACTCGAATAATATTAAAAAAAATTGTATTTTCATTGATTATATTAATAAGAATTGTACAACTATATTTGTGAGAGCAAATATCTCTCATTTCTCTCTTTGGTAGAACTCTTGTTTCTACCCTCCAAAATATTTTTGTAGTAGTTCTCTTCATTAGCTCACATCTCAACTCATACACATACAACATATTTATAGTTGTTGTATCCTCGTTTCTAGATTTCTGTACACTTGTCTAATATCTTGACTTTAACAAGATATTTCTAAATACATGATAACTTAATTATTCTAGATTTCACACTATATTTTTTCATTACACAACTAGATTTTTCTAGATTAACCTTTAACAAAGTTTAATTTTAAACTATATTGACTCTGGATCCTTAAAGTCTAATTTATGTTATCTAACTGAACAAAAATAACTAATACAACCTGACATACTTTATAGTGACAATCTAATTCACCACTTCCATATTTTTAGGCAATACTACAAGAAATGGTGGAGGAAACTCGATGGTAAATAGAGGAAGCAACCGGTTCAATAATATGTATAGAAATGACACGTAAAATGCAAGAAAACATTTAATATCAATTGCTTTACGCCTACAACTTCAACTTCAATGCTCATTTTCTGAATCAAACTTTTCTCAACTAATGACCCCTCTAAACCCTTTAAATCTTAACCCCATTAGTCCACTACCACCTATGTGCCCTAATCCTTAAATTTCACAAAAAGCTTCCTCAATCTTATACATGTTGTGCTGATATTCCAAGACTATTTAAATGTGAGATATAATTCATAAAAAAGGATACTAATCTTATAAGGAGAGCATGTTAGTGTCATATTAAAAATCAAACACCTGATGTGAGCTTAGTAAATCCGGTTGGCCGGCCGGTAGGTAATTCATCCAACTACTAGTCGTGAACTTTTATGCTGAAGTATAAGATCAATCTAATATTTTGGATGGCTCTGATACCATAATAAAGTTACAAAGGAGAAAATAATATAATGTTCTTGTACTTATGTATGTTTCATAATAATGCACGCACCATGGGTACAATATACTTCCTTCGTTCTTTAGTTTTTAATAATCGCTATACATGTAGGGGATGCCCACATACCATGGAACAATAGAGAGATATAAATAGATAAAAGGAGGGATGCATGTGATGAGGAGAGATATACAGATATCATATTACCGAAAATGGATATGTATAGCAATTAATATGAAACTTCTAAATAAGAAAAATGTATCAATTAATAAAGAACGGAGAAAGTATATCATATTATAAACTGACTCTTATTACAAATGTATGTTTAGAAATAACTTATTAATATCAAATAGACACATATGATAATGCAAACACGGACAAAAAAAATTACAAGTTCATATACGATACTGGTTTAATCAATTCTTTATTAAGTATTGTGAATAATTTTGATAATTTAAGTATTGTCTGAAAACTTAATTTAAGTTAAAGTGATTGGACAAAATAAAAGGAGTATTTCATGGATTTAGCAGAATATTACATGAATACATGCTTTATCTAACTATTCAAAATATATTTTCCTTGGTAGTATGAAATCAGTGATTGAAAGATACAACAAAGCAAAGCAAGAGCAACATCCCCTGAACTCAGACTCAGAACTGAAGGTATGATCATCTTCGTCGCTACGTTTCCTTGGGGTACTTGGTATTTCTCACAACTCTCCATAACATTTAGAAAATCTTTTTCCGTATTAAAACTTTGAGGCTGACTATATACTTGTTAAAGCTATGATGTATATATAGCGCACAATACATGTGAATGTACCACATTGACAAAAAAAGAAGAGAGATGAATGTAGTTTATAATATAAAGGGGCTACTCTCCTTATTGTCATATGATATTAAGCTGTAATATTAGTCTTGTGAAATGGACTCTCTCTTCTTATGATGTGTGCGGCTCAAGGTCATATTTAACCATGCTTGACTTGATCTTAGTTCCTAAATTCAAGAAGCAATTGATCGATTACCATAAACTTTTTGAAAACTTATACTTCTTTTAAAATAAATGTTGCATTAGCTAGTCTATGAACTTCAATTCACATTTGTGACCACTTTAATCCTAAATGCATGACATGTTGGTTATTTATGAAAAGTTGGTACTTCGAAAAATTATATATTGAATAAAAAATGTGTTTTATTCAATTGATTTTCACTTATCCAAGCTTAGCTTAACTTAAATCATATGCCATGTATACATCTCACATGATGCTTATACTCTTTCCGTCCTTAAATAGAGTGTCCAATTTTCCATTATTTATGTCTCAAACAGATTTCTCATTTCCTTATTTGGTATAGGTCCATCAATTAAAATATCATTTTGCTTTTAATTTTTATAATATCATCGACTTCCCCATATGGCCACATTCTATCTCCTTAATAAACAATTCATTAAGGGAGCGTTTGGTTCATATAATGGTATGAGTTTGGAATCAAGAATGAAACCAAGGTGGTATGAGTTTGAAACTTGATACTTAATACCTTGTGTTTGGTTTCATTTAGGAATGAAAAATCTTCTTTTATTTGATACCTAGCGGTAAGGTATGAGCCATACCCACCTCCCCCCATGGGTTTCTAAACCCTATAGATTATGGGTTTGAAGTATGGGTTTAAAATTTAGAAATAAGTTAAACAAACACTAGGTATGGGTTTTGTTCATTCCAAACCCATACCTAATACCTAAAACTAGTGAACCAAACACCCCCTAAAAGTGTATCAACTTCTATATTTAATTATGATTTATACAACTAAGGTCCTATACATGATTTCTTCTTAATACTTGTGCCCAAAAGAAATGAACACTCTATTTATTAGAGAGGGAGGAAGTAATTGTTTTCCAATTAATTAAGTTAGTATAGATGAATACGGTCAAAATATGTCAAATTTGATCATCAAAAAGCCAATAAGCAGTTATTTAGAAGTGAGTAAGTATAATAAGGATTAGTTAATAAAGGCAAAATTAGCTTCCTTGTAATATATGTTGGTTAGGATAGCTTCACTAAACACATTACTCCTTGTCGTCTTTCCCATTGCTCGAGCAGAAATAAGGACCAGCACCAGAATGTGTATACATTACTGTCAAACAAATCAACTATCAAATTAAGGGTATGTTTGATTTAACTTATTTTGTCTTACTTGATTATATCTTATTTTATAAGATAGTTTATTGTGTGTGTCTAACATCTTATTTGATCTTAGATTATCTTATATGATATCCTCTGATTTTATCTTATCTGATTTTATCTTATCTATCTTATATATTTTTGTTAAATAAGTTAAAATAAGTTGAACAGAAGAAAGCCTAAAACTTTGAAAAACTTTGTAGGTGGATCGAATGTGAAAGGAAGTAGGAAAAAGTATTTGGACAAAGAAAGAAAACAATTTAATGAATGGTAGGAAAATAGAAAATGTAAGTGAAAAAGGAAGTTTAAAAGTTGTTTTGGTATTATCCTAAACTACATCTACATACAAACATTCTTTCTTTGGTTGGATGGAATATCTTTTCAATGAAAAATGATATTCCACAAAAGTACATGGACCAAAGGACTAATTCTTTTCCAGTATTATAGAGAACCGCAAAAGATAGTTATGTAGATTAAATATGATCCCAATTCATAGGCACTTGTATATGGACAAAGGGTAATTGTGAAGGTCAAAGGAGTAACCCTAGTTTTAGGCTTCTTTCTCAGAGTGATCTAATGTTTGAGTGCAGCTTTCTAACTATGTAGCTCATGGGGGTGTATAGAGACTCGATCATATACTTGAGGGGGATTTGTTTGGTACAAATGTGAATATGTTGTCCCACATTGGCGTTTGGTTCATATAATGATATGGGTTTGGAATCAGGAATGAAATCAAAGTGGTATAGGCTTGGAACTTGATACTTAGGGCCTGTTCTCTTCGGCATAAAACAGCTGAACTGAACTGAACTGAACTTATCAAAGCTGAACTGAACTGAACTGAACTTATCGGAGCTGAACTGAACTGAACTGAACTTATCAGAGCTGAACTGAACTGAACTGAACTGAACTGAACTGAATTGAATTGAATTGAATTGAATTGAATTGAATTATATTACATTGAAATAAATTGAATGTAATAAATATATAAATAATATTTTAAACAATAATAATATGAATATTAAATAATAATTATAATGATAAGTAATAATAATGAATAATAATAATAGTTGTATTTTGAATATTTTTAAATGATAGTTATAAATAAATAATATTAATAATCATAAATTAATAATAATAATAATAATTAATGATAGTAATGATAATTAATAATAATTATTTTATATTATTTGTATTAATATATAATACTTGACGATGATATATAATAACAATAATATCTAAGAAGTAAATTAATATTACTATTTTAATAATTATATTTAATAACTTAAAAATATTTAGTAATAAAAATAATGATTGGGTTGGACCGCGAAAATTATACAATAAACCGTCTTGACGCGATTTGATTGGTTTATGGGCTAAAAAAAGTGGGTTTATTTGTGCTTTGACCTAAACCATGTTCCTCCTAATAATAATAGTAATAATAATTAGTAAAGCTACAATAAAAAAAATATATAGAAACAATAATAATAATAATAATAATAATAATACTTAATAGTAATGATATATATTTAAATAATAATAATAATAGTAATTAGTAAAATAAATTATATCAACATAATAATAATAATACTTAACAAAATGGTTATAAAAGAATAGAGCTGAACTGAACTGAACTGAACTGATCTGAACTGAACTGAACTGAACTGAACTTATTGGAGCTGAACTGAACTGAACTGAACTTATTGGAGCTGAACTGAACTGAACTGAACTTATTAGAGCTGAACTGAACTGAACTGAACTGAAAATAAGCTGGGGAGAACAGGCCCTTAATACCTTGTGTTTGGTTTCATTTAGGAATGAAAAATCTTCTTTTATTTGATAACTAGAGGTAAGGTATGAGCCATACCCACCTCTATGGATTTGAGGTATGGGTTTAAAATTTAGAAATAAATTAAACAAAACTAGGTATGGGTTTTGTTTATTCCAAACCCATACCTCATACCTAAAACTAGCGAACCAAACACCCTAAGTACGGGTTAAAAACTTTTAAAAAGGAACCTTACTTGAGGTAGTATCTTCATCACTTCCACTCCTAGTGAGAAGTTAGAAGCATTCTTAGGTATAGATGATAGGATATCCACTTTGTAACTTTAATGTTCGAATCTACCATCTACAAGTTCTTAATTGGTATGCATGGAATTCTTTTCTTTTGTTCCCAACTTCGAAGTCTTGGTTGTCTAGTACTGAACTAAGAAACTGTGATGATTAAGGTCCAATTAGGTCACTCTATATATATGTTAAAGAATGTATACATACCATTTTGTGTCTGTCAGTATGAACGAACTATATTTTAATGGAATTATATATACAGAACAAATAGCAATCATGAAAAGTTCAAGAAATATCTTGCTTCGTTTTCATGTATTTTTGTATAATTTGCTCCAATTCAAGCAAAATCCATAATTCCCTTAAGATATAGTTTGTTTGTACTTATGGGTGCTGATACAAAAGTATAAATTTGTTATCTAGTTCTTATACTTGTTTAGCTGAAAAGAAAAACATTGGAATAAGTGGAAATTTTTGGGAAGTAGAAAATTCAAGTGCAGTTTGGTTTGACATTAATTAGCTACACTTCGTGAGAACTTCGTGAGAAGTTCTACTTCTCGCAAAATGAAGACATTAAGTTATCTAATTCTTCTTAGGTAAGTGGAAATTTCCACATTCAACCAGACCACGCACTTTACTTTTCATACTTCCCATAAAATGAAATTTCTTTGGCATTGAAACTTCCTAAAAAGTTAAATTCCTTACATACAACCAAATAATCATAAACAAAGTAGAAGATAGCTAAACCCACAATATTTTTACTCCTAACAAACTCTAATTTTCAATCTAAATGCTTGCTTCATATATACTCTAACAACCTCAAATCTAAAAGTTTCAGTCTTATGTTGTTAGAGTTGGATTGATGGTCAGTTAAATTTCTTCACATGTTAAAAGCTGAAATGAATTATAATTAGTGCTGAATATCAGTTCTTTATTGTGGTTACATTTGCTTTCTAATAGTCACTATAATATTTATATGACTATAAATATCTTTGGCAAAAGTAATAAAAGATGATATATTAAACATAAACATCTAAATGCATGTAACTATCATATTGTGTGTTAAGGTTAAAATTTTGGAAATTTGACCACAAACATAACAGCTGTGTATAACAAAATATACAAAAACGTACGTGATATGATGCTTGAAAAGTTAATTGAAGAACTAATATAATAACTTTATATTCCATGCTAGTTTTGGCGGCAGGAGGCAGAAATTACAAGGCAACAGCTGCAAGACATGCATGAAAGTTACCGGTATACTTTCTTCCATTACCTTTGAAAATACTTTACACTTGTACCAGAGGTAAATGTAGCAAAATTTCTAAACGGATGTACCATAGTAAAAACTAAAAAGGATTAATTGGCTAGAGCAGTATAAACTATAGCTCAAATTCATTGAGCAACACAAACTATAGCTCAAGTTCATTGAGCAGCACAACCTTTAATGGGTGCAGCTCGTAGCACGAACTTTAAGTCGAGGTACAGTGCATAGCATAAATACAATCGGAGGTCAGAGATTCCGCCAGATTTCTAGAATCTTGAATAATATTTTAAAATTTTCCCTTTTATTCCGTCTTCTTTTTCTTCCTTTTTTTCAATCTTCTTCTTCTCTCTTAACATTGATTGTCATTTGCTGAGAAAAGGTTTAGTGTTTTGAATCAATTCACTCATCTCGATCTCGAAAAGTAGCTAGCATGGAAATGACAAGATAAATTTTCCTACCTTCTTGCCTCCCACAATTTCCTCCGCCCATTTTGGGCCCACCTCTTATAATCCCCAATTTGATTTTGACACTATTGGGTGTGATTGTGATGAGATCTGTAATAAGGATGATTGCTCTTGTTTCGTATTGAGAGATTTGTAAAATATTACACCATTGCACGCACCAGTGTAGAGGAGGAGAGAGGATGTGGGGTTTGAAGCAAGGGAGGAGATACGGTAAGGGTTTGAAGTAGCTAGGAAAGGAGAGAGAATAAAAAGAGGAGTAAATATAAAGTGTAAAAAAAGAATAAAAATTCTAGATTCTAGATTTCCGACGGAATGTCAGACCTCTGATCACATTTATGATGTGCATTACACCTCGAGTTAAAGCTCGTGCTACGGACTACACCCGTCAAAAGTTGTGCTGCTTAGTGCACTTGAGCTATAGTTCGTGTTGTTCTAGCCAATTAACCCTAGTAAAAAAAAAAAATTAGTTAGATTGTTAAATATAAAAAAAATGAGGATAAATTGATATTACATTACATTTCACAAATAAGATTACAATATAAATTGTATAACAATGTTTTTGGTAGTACACTTGATCCACACCTATAAAAACAACTCTTGTATTTTTTTTCTTGTGTGAGCTCATGTCTCACATAGTTTTCTCACTCTTTTGTGTATGGTGAACTCATATATCACCCTAATTATGTGTAAGTGTATAAGTTCAGTTGAGCTCATGGTTCAACCCACTCTTCACACCTACCTCTATAGCTTGGTAGAATAGTTTTTGCTTTCAAACATCTCAATCTAATTGCTTTATGCACCCTATTTGTAGTCGTCATAGATAGGTGCTTTCCTTAGATATTATCTTGGCATTTACTAGAATCTTCTCCTTTTTCTTTTCCACAACTTCCTTATCATCCAACATTTTAATTCTTTCAATTTTAATTCTCTGTCTTTCGTCATGCTCTCCAGTTTAGATTAATTAAATTGGATATGGGTTTAGCCATAAAAAGTACTCCATCCGTTTCAAGATATAAGACATTCACGCATTACGAAAATTTACTTTGACCACAAATATCGAATAAGATAAATAAAAAGTACAAAAATTATACCGTTGGATTTGTCATGAAAAATACTATAATAAAATTAATTTTTTAAAATTTTTATTCACGTATATTGAGAGTAATTAGCGATCAAAGTTCAACATCGAAAATCGTGCGTGCCTTATATTTTGAAACGGAGAGGGTATATTATTAGAGTTCATGTACCTAATTTCGACACTCAATTTCTATACTGGTAAGGCAGGCAACTCATGGGACATAAGCTTTCCGGTTTAAGCATAGAGGATCTGCAATCCTTAGAAGAACAACTTGAAACAAGTCTACGAGGTGTCCGCATGAAGAAGGTAAGCAACAAAACTTATTGATTGCTTGAAATTCTTATAATCTAAGCATCACTTTAGTTTCTCCATGATAAGTTAACTGAACCACACGTCCTACGTACTTCTTAATTTAATGCAGGAACATATACTTGCAAATGAGATACAAGAGCTTAGTCACAAGGTAAATCACAGGAGTAATAATATCTTTCTTTTCTTATCCTTTTGAAGGCTGAATAAAACATCTTTAATTCTTGAGTTCTTTTACAGGGGACTATAATTCAGCAAGAAAACATGGAACTATGCGAGAAGGTAACCCTCATGCGTCAAGAAAACATGGAGTTATATAAGAAGGTATCATGTCGAATTAGGAAGTTAAAGAAAACTCAACCAGTTTGAATTTGCACACTATGTCTATGTTATGTTCGATATCACTCTCAGTTTTCAGTTTTGCTTTTATAGGTGGTGTAAATTTAGTGGACCGAAGAATAATAAGGATTTTTTTTATATCAGAGAGACTATGACTATGTAAACTAGGGTTGGCAATGAGTTGATACAGCTCGCGAGCTACTCGAACTCGACTCGGTCAAAGCTCGTATGTGAGCTCGACTCGAGCTCGTAGGGTAACGAGTAGAGTTGAGCAACTCAATACACGACTTGAGAAGCTCGTGAGATACTTGAATTTTTTTTTTAATATATATATAAGGGGTAAGATCACATGACAATGTTCCTTACATGAGAAATGAGAATTAATCTCAACCACACGATTGGATTAGAGTTACCACACTTGTTTATTAGAGTTATACCGCCCCCTTAAAAAAATTTGAGCCCAAAAAAAAAAAATTGAATTTTTTTTTAATATTCTTTTTTGGAGTTACATCACTTTTTCATTAGAGTTACATCACTTATTCATAAGAGTTATAGTGCGTAAAATTCATTCTCATTTCTCATGTAAGTATGCATTCTCATATGAACTCACTTCTATATATATAAACTTTTATTTTTTTAAGAAATTTGAACTTTTTTTTCTATAAAAATACTTGTACTCCAAAAAAAAAATTTTATAGGAGAAATATTCTATAGGAGAAAAAAAGTATATAAAATGACCAAAAGGCAAAGTGAAGAATTTCTCCTATAAAAAATAGAATTATATCAAAGGATGAGATTTGGTATTTCTTGTTCATACAAAATCTTCAAAGAATGCATATAGGTAGCTGGAAGTTGGAACTAAATTCGAGCTGGAACAAAGTTCGAGTTCGAGTTTGAGTCCGATCTTTAACCGGGTTCGAGCTCGAAACGAGTTCGCGTTTGGGATCGAGTTTAGGTTCCGAGTTAGAGTTTGAGCTTGAAAATTTGAAACTCGCGAGTTTTCGAGTCGAGTCGACATTGGGTATGAGTTTTCGAGTTCGAGTCAAGTTTAGTCAAACTCGAGCTCGACTCGCATCATTGCCACCTCTAATGTAAACAAGCAGGGAATATTAAAAAATTAGAATAACTTTTAAAATGTTCTGATTGGTTGAGAAGGATTTTGTTATACCACGTGGATTTACAATGATTGTAGGGATATATTCTCATGACATATAACCCCTGGTTCTGCGACTTTATTTTTATAATAAATCTAAAATAATTATTCATACTTAAATGAATTGTTTTGTAAATTTTAATATTAAAATTGGAAACTACTTTTTTTTATTTTCATGAATTTGCTTTTAATTTTTTCAAAAGGGAAACTTTTAGGTTTAAAAAAATTGAAATTTGAAAATAAAAAAATCATGAACATGTCTAAGTGATTGTTGGTATATCTGGACTTACCAAATTACCTATTTGCAGCTCTACAGTAATGGAATGATGAATGAGATTTCCAACAATAATTCCTTAATGCCAAATGGTTTTAGCACAAGTGAGGAACCACAAGAGCTTGTACATCTTAGATTAAGCAATCCTGAAAGGCAAAGAAATCAGGCAACAACATTGGGAGCAGCAACAACATTGGGGTATTAAGATTTACTTATTTATTTGTTTTCCTGCCCATCTTATGATCATGTTAATGATCAAGAAATTACTTAAGACACTAATCCTAACATTCAAAATAATATTTGCAGCAGATTATGATTGCATTAAGGAGTGCGTGAATCGAGAAGAGTGGTTGAGGTTTATATTATGGCGGCCATGGACAAGTTTTCTCCAGTAGAGAAGAGAGTATTGCATGGAGCTAGTGAGATTATTGCACATATAATTTATAATGGTTTGGTAATGTTGGTGGACCAGCTAAATGGACGAAAGCTAACAATATTGTAAAAACTTCATCGTAATTGGGGGGTAGGTTAATCACTAAGATTTGTGAATAGGGTCATAAGTTAGAGGCATTTCGTATAATTTTCTTGATCAAAACAACAGGTGTGTATCAAGAGATATGAAACACTGGTCTTTTTTAGTAAAATATTTGTGATGTGCAATGTTTACGAAAGGTGCAAAGAGGAAATATGAGCTTTGTCTAATTTCAATCGAGTGGAACAATCATTCTTCCAGTCACACAACAACGCACATTCAATTTCTATGCAACATTTGTAAGTTTTTGTACAACATTAGTCATTTTCTGGATATATTAATCTCTATTATATAAGGGAAGGGGAAAAAATGGTGTCCACATGAAATGAACCACATATCCTTACTCATACAATAAATCATGTAATTAATAATAATGAATAAATTGAAAAGGAAAAAAAATCAACCATGCATATTCAATAAGTCAAGTAATTATCTATTTGACATAATTGTCAATCAATACAAGTTTCAAAAATTAACTCATTTAACACTAATTCTAAATCTTTGAATAATGAATCGGTAAAACTAGCCCCCCCTTCTCTCTTTTTTCTCTCTAAAAACCTAGCCTCCCTTACCCCTTCTTCATCAGTTAGGGGTTGCCAGGGATGATTTCATCCATGATAAACCCCTTTTCCCTTTTTATTTTCAGTTTTTAGTTTTTAGTTCATTTTCTTCAAATCCTATTATGGGGTTCTTAGTACCTATTGTGGAGATCTCATTCTCCCCTATGGATCTTGTGGATCAGAGTCCAAAACAAGTCCATAATATTTTTCCTATTAAATATAAAAATAATTTTTAAAGTTGTTCAATACATATGAAAATAAAAATATTTTTCCGAATGATAGAGAATACAAAATTTAATAAACACATATTCAATATTCAGCACTCTCCCAGATTCAAATCAAACATAAGTAATAGAAATAAAATAATCGCAGTTCAGCAACCACCCATATTCAAATCAAACATAGGTATAAAGCAACTAGAAATTCACGCCTCTGCACATAAGGTAACCTATCCGTTTTTGTGCCCAAATCGAATCAGTTAATGGTTTGGCACCAACTTTTCTTGCATACCAATAAGTTAATTGATCAAGTGAGGTTAGATCAGTCATATCAGTTAACCATGGTTTCAATTTTTTAAAAAATTCCATTATTATTCACAAAAAAGTGATGAAACGAAGAATCCAAACGAAAATGATCAACACAATCAATTAGTATTATTTAAACAAAAAATCCAAACTCATATACATTATTACAAAACAATGAATAAGTAAATATCATAGATAAATTATTATTCATACAAAAGAAAAATCAGCCCGATCAATTAATCGTCCAAACGAAAATCAACAAGATTATTTAATTACAAAATAAATTACAGAACATAAAATAACCCTAGAAAATAAATTACGTGAACCCTAGATTCAAAATTACGAACGAAATTACAAAAAAAAAAAAAGAAATTCTAGATCTGGAATAACATGAAGTTACATGAAAATTAATCAAAATAAAAAGTAACAAATTAAACTAAAAAACGAAAAATTAATACTTTCATCTTCATTAAGGTTTTGAACAGTGTGGGAAACTCCATGAAAATTAAGTGATTCATGTAAAGAAAAATTAAAACTAACCCTAGATCTGGAATGAATTGTGGGTAGAGAGAAGAGAGTCGTTGGTGACGCGACAAGTTGGTAGAGAAAATTAATGTGATGAAGGCTACGAGTGGTTGGCGACGGCAAATTGTGGGTATGCGACGACAAAGAGTTGAGAGATGGTGGTTAGGGTTGTGCAAAGATCCGGGTCGGATTGTAATATGGACCGGACCGAAGACTCCAGTCAGGTATTCGGTCCACAAAATCACAATTTCGGGTTTACGGTCCAAACCTGGAAAATTTTGTTCCAGACCTAGGGATCGGAATTTCGTTTTTAAATAAATATAGTTCAAAAGTTAGAAAGTGTTTAAAAATTCTAAAGTTAGAAAGCGAACACCTATTCTTTATTGACTTTAGGATTATTATTAGAATAATTAAATTTCAATGTATCTAATTTACAAATATGTTTAAATGTAAACAAAAGTTATATATTTTTTTTGAAAAAAAAGAGAGATTTCGGTTCAACAGGTCCAAAGACGAACCGAAAAAAATTTGGTATGGTCCTGGTCCAATTTTTTTCAAATTACGGTCCACCGGTCCAACTGGTTCCGTTACGTTCCTAGACCACTATACACCCCTAAATTGGTGTTTGTGGAGATGGTGGATGTTCGTCATGCATTTCATCTTCTCCTTCTTCATGTTGTTGTTGTGGAGACGGTGGCGACGTGGAATGAATGGGTGGGGTTGGGTGGATTTCAGGTGGTAGGTTTTCGTTAGTCGTTGGGTTCAGGATATGGAGGAGGGAGAAGGTCAAAGGGTGAGAAAGAGGGTTAGGGTTGCGTTGAGGAGAAAGAAGGAGAAAGGGTTAGGGTTAAAGTGAGAGGGTGACTGGGTGAGATTTAAGGAGAGGAGTATGGGATGACATTTGGTTAGATGCTATCAGATTGGGGAAACGTTTGGGCCAAGGGAATGGAAATGTTGGGACCCGAATATGTTTTGACGCCAAAACTTGTCTGATTCTCCTTCCTACCTGATTAGCTAATCTATTTTGGGCCAATCAACTTATCTGATTCTCCTCCCTACTGGATTAGCTAATCTATTTTGGGAGAATCAGATCAGTTTATTTGTGTCATTTGAGGTTTTTTTGACTACTGAAGTAATATCATTATGTCACATAATCAACCAACAATTTGATGCATTACATCTAAAATTTTGATAGTTAGGTCCCGTTCTTTGAGACTTATTTTTATTTCAGTTCAATTTCTCTCAATTCAATTAATATCAATTTAATTTAATTAATTTTAGTTGAGTTTAGTTTCTCCATTTTTTTTAAAAGAAATAGCGTTGATCGACTTGTATAATTGTATCCCTCAATTTGTTTATACAAGTGTGATACAAATGTTGACAATTGTTATCCCTGGCATGTCGCCGTGGAAGACTACTTGACATAAGATTATCAAATCTCACCAAAATTCATGAATCATGATTGAGATTTGAGACCAACAGTATGGGCCAACATATCAGTAAAGTCTGGACACCAGTCATGTGATTTTGCAAAAAGAAGAAAAAATTCTCAGTGCATGCTGCCAAATATACTGTACACCCAATCGGCGCTGGATCTAAAGTAATTAAGCTGATTATATCTTGAGATTTTATTTTTAAGAATTATATTATATGCAGTAATTAGGGTTGTATATAAAACATAAATACATTATTTAAAATAAACATAAGTTGTGAATTTATAATAAAAAAAAAAATATTAACCAATGTATTGAATAATCTATTAATACAACTTATTTCTATTTTTAGCTTCTTATATACAGCCTTTAGGGCCGCATATAGATTTTTTCCTATTTTTAAAAACTATTGAACTCTCAAGTTTGAAACTAGTTTACAATTGTTATTTTTTATCCAATTTGACTTTAACGGTATCTCATATATTAACTATGCATTATGAAAAATTATATATATATATAACTCTAAAATTCTAGTATATGGAAATGAATTTAATAAGGTTTTATATGACAAAGATCTTTTCTATATGGTCAAATATTCTATTATTGAGCATTAAAATCATGGAAGAAAGAAAAGAATTTGGCAATGGTAGAGATTAAGCTTTATAATCATGTCATTATCACAGTCTTATACTGATCTTTCATTAAAAGATTTCACAATCAAACCATTCAGATAAATTAAAAGCTAAGCCGCCCTAAACACGTAAAGAATCACCCTTATAGCCCGTGTTTCTTCAGAAAGTTCAATCTATCTATACTAATATATTAAAAGGCGTGCGTAAACCAGGAACGGTGCCACGTGGCGCTCTCCCTAAGGAGTTTTAGTTCATGTATCCATGTACAATAAAAAAAAATTAGAAATTGCATAGTATAGGTTTTGATCCCGTGACCTCAAGTTCATGTACTAAAGTTTTAACCACTAGACCAAGTTGTATTTAGTGCTATCATATCAAAGTACAATATTAATAAATTAAATTTTTTCTTACCCGGGGCATAGCCCGGGCCTAATAACTAGTTACGACTTAAATGCTGATAGAAATTTACTTATAAAGAAAAGATGAATTATGTATGAGAATCGACCAACATTGTCATAGATATTACATTATTACGTACTCTCTCTGTTTTTTTTTTATCATTCTCACTTTCATATGCGCGTCTCCCAATGCACCTCTTTGAGCTTAAATATCTTTCATTATATATTAGTAAAAACTATAACGATTGAATATTAATAATGTACTAATTGAGACGAATCAAATAAGACCCCACATGACTATGTTTTTTCTTATAAATTGTGAAACAATTAGAAGATTCTCTCTAAGTATGAATAGTGCCAAGATTCTAAGTGAGAAAGATAAAAAAAAAACAGAGGGAGTATTTACGTAATGATACTTTCTTCACAAACTAATTACTAATTAGTAATTACTAATTACTATTACCATCTAATATTAATCGGACTCCTGTCAAAGCACTTCCCCGTAAAATAAATAAGGACGTTTTCATAATCTATATTACAAGAAAATAAAACCTAACTTAAGTAGAAATAGGAAAATATGATCCTAAGCTGAATATACTATCAAGTAATATTATCTCTAAACAAACACGGCGAGATATCTCCTCTTAAACACTCCTTAATAGATAAATTTAATTAGGATATACTCCTAAATATATATCTTTAACATTTACTACTACCCAATTCTTAAAAGAAAATTTAAACATTAAAATGAACAAGTTAGATGCTGCGGCCTCTTTTGATTAACTATCCATTGTCTAAAATATGATTTAATCTGTAATTAAGTTAAAACATTGCTTCTAAATTTTACGGTCCGACTTATACATGATAACGTACTATACACCATGTACATACATGAACTTCATTAGTCTTCATGTAATAAACAATTTTTAGAGAGTGATGGATAGTCTAGTAGTTAGAATTTTTCTCCCGGTTTCAGGAGGTACTGAGATCGATCCTCACCCTTGGCAAATTTAGATCAGATTCCCTTTATTCCCCCAACTTGTCAAGGTTTCTCCCTACCTTATTAAAAATGTAATAGATAACCTACCCAAATTAACAAAATTACAACAGTAAAGGTACTATTATGGTAGGCTCGTAGTTGTAGCTAACCAAAACAATTTGTAGGTCAGCTAATTTAATTGATAAAGTCTTCAAATATGGCACCATTGACATAAGTTTACATCTCAAAGAAATACGAGAAACAAAAATCCATCCTAAAGCTGGGCCAAAAAAAAAAAGTCCAATCTCAAATTCTTTCTTTTATATTTCTAACATACATTTAGACATTTAGTACACAAGTATATACTAGATGTTATGGAATTCCTTTTTTTTTTCTTGAATAAATCCGAGACCAGTGAATTTGCCCGTCTCTTAAAATTTAAATAGATAATCTTTCAATAAAATATACATGTACCATATTTCAACCCTACCCCTCAAAATTAATAACTTTCTTGCACTCAAACTTTACCCAATAATTTAAAAGAAACAAAACTTATACTAATAAAAAAAAACCAAAAAAAAAAAAAAGATAATTAACCCTCATCTAAAGACAGCAGGAGAAAACCTTTGAAGATATTGATAATCTTGAGTATGGCAGCCTTCATCAAAGTTCTGAGAATAACTAACAGCATCATACTGGAATGTCAATGGTGGAGTTTTGATTTTATTATCATAAATACATTTGTTACTTTCTTTAAGTAATCTCCAAATAACCTTCCTCCAAAGCCGCCTAGCGCGGCGGCTTCTGTTGCTACTGCTACTGCTACTACTACCGCTGCTTCCATCTCTATCTCTTCCACCACTAAGTGGTGGTGGAAGACGAGAGTATTCTTCATGTCTAGGTATACAACATGAAGGAGACATCAAACACTTTGACATGTATATTGATGAATCTCCCATTATAATCAAAACTATTATCTTCTTTTTGTGGATTTTTGTTGTTGTTGTTGTTGACTCTATGATAAGATAAAACTCTTTTCGTAAACTTCTTAAAGATGGTTGTTGTTGTTGTGTTGAGGAAAGATAGAAAAGAAAACAAAGTGTGGGATGTTATTTTATCCTTCCTTTGGAGCTACTTTTGTGGGCCTTAAAAGCTCCACCACTTGCTAAAAATAATTGGTCTTTTTCTCTTACAGGGTTCGGTTTAATAAATGTTGTTAATCAAACCGTTGGATTATCAGGAAAAACAGTGGGATGCATGATCATATGATCTACAGATATTTTTTTGAAAAAACTCTTGTCATTGATCAAAATATATATAAGGATTACAAAGTCCTAATTCTAACTGTGTTAAGAAACCTGAGTAGAGAAGGATTATAAATCCAAATAATATATAAAAATATAACCTAGTACTATGAAGAATATGTATCTTAAATATATACTATCTCCGTTCTCTTTTAGTTGCAAGTTGCAACGTTTGACAAATTGCACTATTCATGTTCTCTTATTTGACCACATTTATTGATTTATATGTTAAACAAAATATAGTCATGTGGGGTCTTGTTTGATTCGTTTCGATGTAAGCTTTCATAATATCAAATTTTTATAATTTTTACTTACATACAATTAGAGATAAAACGATTTGAAATTGTACATTGGCAAGCGTGAAAGTCAAAACGTTGCAACTAAATAAAAACAGAGGTAGTATTACCTATCATGATAATGTATAGAATAAATCAAAATCAATAGATATATATTAAATTTAATAAAATAAAATTATAATATGGAAAAAACATTATTGTTAATAAGATCGATTAGAGTAACATTATAGGTAAAAAGATAGTATGCTCTTTTCCTAGTCGTAACTATATATATTAAATGTCAGGCTGTTAACATAATTATTCTCCATATTTGTACATGGTATATCAATGGTTAGGGAGTTTGTAGTTACATGGTCTCAAACATAGAGGAGTGGTCCTCCCCCATACTTGACTTTTAAATTAGATAACTACGTCATCAACAAGTTGTTTTATTGTTGGATTTATGATGATCTGTTTGTGTGTATGATTGGAGCTAAATGGCATATGCTATAATAGCGTTTATGAATCTTTCTCTCCCTATCAATATTCAATATCATATCAAGTAGACTTGTTTAGGAGCGTGCTAGTGGGACGACTGACGAGGTAGTTGTTTAAACTAAAGAGGGTTAGTGTAGTTACTGATAGAGTATAAATTTATTACTGGGACCTCAACCATCAGCTTAAGCTTTTGGTTGAATTGGTCCTTTGACATGGTATCAGAAGCTTAAGCTGATGGTTGAGGCCTCAGGAACTCTATCAGTTACAACTTGAAAGCGGACCTCAAGCTCACTGCTCACATCATTTCATTTTATGACCCTTGTTTGACGAGCTTATATATTGTTCTAACTTCTAAGTAATAGAGCAACTTTAATAGGAAGTGTCATATATTGGAGATGTACTAATTTTGTATTTTAAGTGACATTTTTGTAAGTAAATGTTATTAATATTAAGTTGTATGTATTAAATATTAAATTGTGAATTTTCTTTTTCCTATATATATTTTTAAATAAGATAAAATTATGACTTAATATTAGTAATATTTTATTTACAAATATGTCACTTGACATACAAAATTTGTAAATCTCTTAGATGAATTGACATTTTCTCCGCCTATAAGGACTAGCATTTTCTTGTTGGGGTTGCAGATATGATTATGCTTAGAACTTAGAAGAGCGATATGAAAATATGCATGTTTGGTAACATGATCAGGTATAGGTGTTGAAAGTTTGTGTAAGCTGAGGATCATACCACAATGGGATTGTACATGGCCATATTATGATATTATCAATAGCAAATTTATGTTGTTTGGACTACACTAGGCATATGGTTGTTTGGTCATGTCATACGGTGATGTGGTTTTGCTTTTCTCTCCGCAGACAAAATTTTTTTGGTGACTTGTTTTAATCAAAAACTAATTGCACCCTACTTTGAATATAATGCCTAACCATTTGAGAACATAATTATGAGTTTAGCGAGTTGTGACAATTTCAGAGAGAATTTGATTGTTGATAGGATTAAAACTTTAACTAACAAACAATAGTAAAATTAATTTGAAATTAAGAGGTTTTTGGATGGAACTATCTGATGAATCAGGTAATTCTTCACGTAGTCTTGGCTTATGAACATTATTCGTTACATTATGTACCCATTTTTCACATTAATGTTTTATTTTGGTTGAAGTCCACTTGTTACATTGTTTTTTTTTTTTATAGTTTTCTAAACATCGAGAATATTCATATATATTTTTCTTGAAGTTGTTATAGACAAGAACATCATTTCAACACAAAATTTTGGGTCCAATCTTCTTGTCGCACCCTCTATCTTGATAACAATATAATGTGTGGATAGCTTTCCCCAGTCCCCACACAAGGTACTTATGCACTCCATAGTCCACAAAGTGATATACACACTTCCACACACATCCAAATGTTGTAGACCATTGCAACGACAATCGTAGCATAGTAGAAGTGTCAAACACATTTTGAAATACCTCCGTACTAAAATCAAAAAAAAAAAAATACCTTCGTGGCTCATATGGATAAAAAAAAAACATTTTGAAATACCTTTCTTTTTATCACTTCAATTCTTCCAACCAAGGTGAAATCCAAATACTACTAGTGAAGTCATGCATAATCTTTTAAATCAGCAAAAAATGTTTTTATTTTGTAAAATTAAACATCATTTTCATTATTGGAAATAAAGTTTAGTCAAAACATTAACGAATTTAATTAGCTAGCTTAATTGAATTTTTATCGATAATTATCTGATAGGTTGATAAAGTTGATAGAAGTGAAAATGAGTTTGGGCAACCCAATAAGGAGGAGGAGAGTTCGGTCCACATACAACCCCAAAGGAGGTTCATACTAAAATCAATTGGCAATAGTATAGTTATAAACATAACATAATTATAAACATACCCCAAACTAACATGTAATAAGTCAATTCTATAGTCTTTACGATCATACATATACAAGGGATGAAATTAAGCTCACTTAGTTTTCCCGGTCCCAACGTACGTATCCTAAATCCTTATTGATGGCAACCAACAGAAATTTGACTATCAAAATGTATAGTGCTACCTCTCTCCTATGGCCAATTAACCACGATCCATATGCATGCAATAAAGACGATTAGATCAGAAGTTACCGCAAGAACTAGAATGGAACCCATAATTTGTCCAACTATGTACATTGCTCACAAGTTACAACAAAAAAACTGCAACTGTTATCGAAATTAATCACTTTCCTATACCCTCTTCATGCTTCTCTTTTTTAGGTAAGTAAAATTTATAATCATCGTCTACTCCTCCCATCCCTATTTATTTGCTAGGTGTTCCATCCCTATTAGGTGGAGTTGTACACAGTTTATGATAAGAGTGAAAAATGGAGAAGCTAATAAATTTAATGAATGTGACTATGACTAAACTTCAGAGAAAATTATATAGAAAGATTAACAAGATTATCAGGGATGGTTCATAAGGTGACAATGACAAAAGAAATTAAAAGGGATGTAGAGAGAACATTTCGAGTAGATAAGTACTTAATCAATAGAAAAGTAAATATTAAGTATTAACTCAAAAAATTATATATTATTTAGTAATGTATAGTAAATATGTTTCTTGTAGAAGTGTAAACTTGATTAGGTTAATCATGTCATCCAACATATTTAGGGTTTACAATACAAACCTAACACTATTAAAAGTCATTTCTATCCTTTTACATACAATATTACTCTAATACACCCCCTCAATCTTTACGAGGTGAAACAACGGATAGATTGGAACGATGTTTAGTAAACAAGTCAGTAGATAAACCTTTAGTAAAAACATCAGCAACCTGAGACTGAGTAGGAACACGACGAACCATAAAACCTCCTTTGGAAACCATTTCACGAACAAAATGGTAATCAAACATTAATGTTTTTACTTTGATCATGATGAACCGAATTAGTAGTGAGATAAGTAGCAGACATATTATCACAATACAAAATCACAGGTTTTTGAAGAGAATGGCCAAGATTAGAAAAAGTTGTCGGAGCCAAATAGTTTCTGCAGCGGTATATGCAAGATCTCTATATTCAACTTCAGTGGAGGATTTGAAAACAATAGGTTGCTTTTTCAAACATTGGGAAATCAAATTCTTCCCAATGAAGACAACATAACCAGTAGTAGAACGACGAGTATCAAGATAAGCCACCCAATCTGCATCAGAGTAGGCAATAACAACATTAGGAGAACTATTTTTATGTAAGAACATACCACTGGTCCAAAGATCACTGTGAATTTTATATAGTGGATATGGAGAAACATGTTCAAGTAGTTCAAAAGGTAATCGATGATTTTTTCCTAACTTACAACCAAGACAATCATCATGAAATTTAGAAGTACATGAGTTAGACTCATTTGAACATAAAGATCCTAAAACTCTAGATGAAAGATGAACATGCCAAACATCGCCAACCTCCTTAGTAGCTAGCAAAGCGGAACAGAAGACTCAATGGTGACAAGAGTAGGTTGAAATGGATAGACACGCACCCTGCTTCTGGAGCCCAGAAGTAGAACCTCCCCCGTTGTCTTGTCCTTAACACAAACAAAATTTTCATTAAAACACACAACACAATCATTTTCTTGATACAACTTGTTCACTGATAATAAATTATGTTTCAAATTAGGCACTTGACAAACAGAAGACAAAGTAAGAGGACGACTTGAAATTTTTAATGTCAAATTACCAATACTTTTAATTGGAAGAGAGTTACCATTTCCAACTACAACATAACTTGACCCAGTGTAAGGAAGAATAACATAAAAATTAACATCCTGAGGAGTCATGTGGGATGCAGCTCCCAAATCCGGGTACCAGACTTAGTCAATTGTTTCACCACCAACATACAGTGCAACTAATGCTCGAGTGACACTACACTAGGGGAAAAAAAGGAAAGGCTGCGCAGGAAGGGTTGCGCTTTTCCCAAAAGCGCAGCCCTACATAACAAAAGGGCTGCGCTTTTAGGAAAAGCGCAGCCCTTCTCACACTCAGAAGGGCTGCGCTTTTCTACAAGCGCAGCCCTACTAAGTGAAGGGCTGCGCTTTTCTTCAAAGGCGGATCCCTTCTGTTATGTAGGGTTGTGCTTTTGAAGAAAAGCGCAACCCTTCTTAAAAAAAATTGAAATAAAAAATTCGCGGGCTTCAAATATTAAGCGGGTTTCGTCAAATATATTATCCCTCTCTCTCCTTTCTCACGTCCCTCCTCCCTTTTCCTCCTTCTCTCTCCCGTCCCTCCTCCATTTCCTCCTTCTCGCTCATCCTCTCTTCTCTCTCAAATACTCCCAGAAATGCGACACAAAGCCTGAAATGATTTGCACTAATCATGCCGACGGACTCCGATTGCCTATTGTGATATCTTTTCGGAAGCGAAACGGGCCAACGAGTCAAACTCACCGCTACGCCGTGACCTATAGGCTTTTTAAGCCATCTGAATTTTTTTATTACCTTAATTATGTATTAGGGTTTTGTTTTAAACATTATTAGGTCAATGTTTGGAGGTAGTTTTTGATTAATGATCTTGTATTTTCAAATCTATAATTTCTTAATCTTTGTTTTGATTAATGTTCTTGTATTTTCAGATTTATAATTTCTTCTCTTCTATATATTAGTTTTTGTTCCTTTTTTTCATTTTCGTTTCGTTCTTTTTTATTTATTTTGGGTTTAGTTGCATTGTAGATCTATAATTTCTTCTCTTCTGTATATTTGGGTTTAGTTGCATTGTAGATTTATAATTTCTTCTCTTTTGGATGGTTTACTTTAAAGTTTAATGCAAATGTTAAAATTCAGAAAATGTGAGATTAATATATGAGTAAAAAGAATGTCAAAAAAAAATATTATTATTTTTTTGGTAGGAAGGGCTGCGCTTTTACCTAAAAAGCGCAGCCCTTCCTTGTGAAGGGCTGCGCTTGTGTAGCGCAGTCCTACTTAAAAAGTGAAGGGCCGCTGTCAAAAAGCGCAGCCCT